>NW_022196905.1:241183217-241220265 GCF_008632895.1 Mastomys coucha
AGAGAGAGAGAGAGAGAGAGAGAGAGAGAGAGAGAGAGAGATTCTTTTCCAAGAAACCTGAGCAAATCCTGGTTCCCTGGTTTATGTCTCAGGTCTTTCTCCATCAATGCAATGCATCTCCATTACCTTGCCTATGACCTATTTTTTTTTTTTTGAGTGTTTGAAGAAGGTTCTCTGGTTTTCCAACCTGTGTTCTTTAATACTATACCATTACCCTCACTGGTATATGCATCAATGGAGGGGTATGCTGTTCCACCCTCTCTGGTTTAAGGATAGATGTTTTAAATTCTCTGAGGTAAACTCAGAGACTCCACTAGACACAGATGGTCACCATAAGCCTTCAGCCCCACTGTCACCTACTCACTAGTCGCTTGGATTATGACAAGAAAAATCATCATAAGCTTCTTAGTAGGCTGGATGCAACATATATCTTCAGAGTGAAATACATAGCTAATATTTTTATAAATGAAGTTAGACATCATTGCCTGGAGGTATTTACTTGACTAGGTAAAGTTCACAAAGGCATACATACTAAACCACCATACACAATGATTTCTAGACAACTCAGGCCTCAGATGAAATACTATTATTCTTTAGAAATTCTCTGTAGCCTAGAGAATCATTTCTAAAGGAAACACCAACATGGAAATAACAGCGATTAAGTCATTTATGGTTGTCTTGTGAATTGTCATCATTTTGCCTGTATATATTTTAAAACATAATATTGTATGTGTCTGACTGAGTTAGGCAGTGTACTTTTTCCACATAAGAGATTTTTTTTTCCAAATAACTGAGTTATCTTTCCCATTTTCCCTAACATCTAAGCTAGAATCCATGATTTAATGGATGCCACTCCTTTTCGGTTTTTTTGGAATAGAAAAACCAATTTAACCTTTTCTTGATGTCACAAGCTACCATTATCTACTGTGGCAGAGGAGGGAAACAGCGCTTGAAGTTATTTGATGTTATGAACATGTTTACTCTTCACTTCTCTTCACAAAGAATTTGAGGTAGTTTACAAAATTATATGTAGCACAAAAGGAAGAGAACAAATAATGGAGGGAATTAAGGAGAGTGCAAAACACAGCTAGCAAGTGTGAAAGCCAAAGAGGATACTGGGGAGGAGAGCAAGAATTCTGCTTAGTACCCTAAATGGAAATGGAGCAGCGTATTACCTGAGCAGCAAACAGCAAGTTCATTGCTGCATGTAGATAGTACAGCAACAAAGGGAGGCAGAACCAACCCTGAAGTTAGCCAGCATAAGAGCCTGAACACCATTGCTTAAGACCCTCTATAGCTTCTCCATATTGTTTCTCTAAGCCCTGGGTCTCCACCCTTCTACCAATTACAAACCATAGGGTGGATTGAAGTATTATGTTATGTTTCTCTACATTTTGGGAATGTGGACCTCCACATTTGCCCAGCTTACTTTACAAAGACAGACCTCCACAGATCGCTAGCCAACTAGAGGGATATCTAACGTGATCCAAACTAATTTTGTCAGACACATACAATATCATTCTCTGTCTGTATCTGCGGTTGGATAACTGAGTCTTACTATGATTTAGACACGCAACGTCTGCCCTTAGCTCAGGATTTAACTTAGTACTAATTGGGTGGTACTAATTGGGAAAGGTCTGGAAACTTAGAAGGCTCCTCACTCCTTGGCCTTCTCCTTCATGCTCTGAACTGCTTTATTCTGCTTTGCCAAGCCCTCTCCACTGTGGTGAATTAAAGGTTCTGAAATCTGAGCGGAAAATCAATCCTTCCCTTCTAAGTTGTCTACCTCAGGTATTTTAGACATAGTGACCCAAAGCAACTAAGACAAATCTATTACCTGACCAAAAAAAAAAAAAAAAGATAATCCTCAGGCAAAAGACATAGTCATCCTGAAAGCATTCCACATGGTCTTTTAAAATACACACAGCTGGCCTGGATTTCCATGTAAGCTTTCCAGTGCAATAACAAAGCAGGGAACTGGGGACTGTTTACAGGATTCTTGATATCTGCAACAAAATGGGGAGTTTAGGGGAAGGAGACAGTGAGTTAATCCCAAGAAGCCCAGATTTTCCTTGCAATGATACCTGAGATCTCTTTCACCTGGAGCCCATCCAAATTCAGGATGCAAGATTCCAGGAAATCAGTCCGACACCCCGGAAAAGGTCCATTCCATGTCCTGAGAAGTGGCATGCAGATTTCTCTTTACCCATCTCATTCAATCTCTACGTTGTCTGGCCATATGTCTCACCCATGATTCCAAAATATCCCTGCTGAAAGCACCAGAAAAATAACAGTTCCTGATCACTTACCCATAGCGAGGAATGTAGACATACATTCTGAATATGGGTGTGGATTCAGAAGGGTTCACTGAGAGGAGTGCTCCCAAAGAGAAATTATTTGAGTAACTACAAACACACCATTCGGGCTGCTACTCTTGGGTGTAACCAAGTTGATTAGATCAGCACACGTGCAGTGAATGTTCTCCAAGAGCAATGACCATCAAAAAGTGGATTTATTTATACTCTTCTCCCAAGTTATGTATTGTTGCAGTATTTTCTCTGTCCAATCACATTGGAGCAGTGACAGTTCTGTGATTGGACAGGAATAGGGAGGCGGAGCTAGAGGTTGAGGAGTGAGGTGGTCAGGGGTCGGAGAAGCAGGCTAAATCATCGTGGAGGCAGACAAACAGGAAGACCCTGTGTGGTTTTAAACAGCCACAGATAGCTAAGGCTTTCACAGGTTAGAATAATTGGGTTAAAGCATCATCTTTATCATTTGGCTCTGAAATTATTGTATTAGATCTCGTAAATTGTGACCTTATTGATATATAAACCTGATTGGATAATTAAGCCTTAAAAATCATGTTTCTACTGGGTAACTAGGCAGTAGATGACTGATTGTGGGGTGTGTGGAGCGTTGCATGTAAGCCAGATGATCTTGTTAGATGAGAAAAAATAGCTGGAGCCCACCAGGACATAGCAATGTGGCCGGCCAGTACCAACTGGGCAAGTGAGATTGCAGGGTGATCTCTTTCTTAATATTTCCTGCAATAAAGTATTATATGGCCTCTTGTGAAGACTGCCTACTTACTCCAAGGCAGCTTGTTGTTCATGGAAAACAGTCTGGCCTTTTATTCTATAAATTTTAGATAGCTCAATGCCAAGCCACAAACTTACAGAAAGTGCATCCGAGTCTTTGAGTTCAAGATGGCATTCTAAGCTCTTGGCTTAACCAGCCTTATGCAGAATTTACCATCTCCCAATCTACCAGTGCTTTACTCAACCAATCCTAAGATGAGTTGTGGTGTCTTCTTGTACCACACTGTCTCATGCTCCAACATTTTACATTTACGTGTTTCTTGAGTAATTGTTTTTGAAAGACAGATTCCTTACTCTTTGTATTGGGTTACTTCTTTAAACTGGCGGGTTACCCACTTCATCAGATTGCTTTTGTCAGTGTGCCAAGCATTAAGTGGCCCTGTCTAATGGTCTTCTTTAGGTTGGAATGCAGATAAGAAGGTCATTCTAAAAGTACAGTTAGAGTCTACATATCCTGGGAGAAAGCCTAAAGGCTCCTTGTAGAATGTGTCTGTCATGGTATGTACTCACTTATAAGTGGATATTAGTCATAAAGCACAGGATAACCATGATACGAAGCACAGTCCCAAAGAAGTGAAGTAACAAGGAGACCTACCTGGTTCTCACTGAGAAGGAGAAATAGATTAGAAATCAGGATAGAGGGAAAGCCACTGGGAAGAGGAAGTGGTAGAGATGGGAACAGGAAGAATGAGGTACAGGGAGGGACAGAGGGAGAGAACACTGGGAGAGAGAGCTAGATTTGTGGGGAGAATCTCTGGGGTAAGCTAGAAACCCAGGGCAATGGAAACTCCCAGGAATCTATGAGGGTGACCTAGGTAAGACTCCTAGCAATGGGAGGTATGGAGCTTAAACAGGCCATCTCTAGTAACCAGGCAAGACTTCAAACACTAACCCATCCACAAAATCTTAGACTCACAATATGTCCTGCCTACAGAATTTATAGGAGTAAAAGATGGACCAAATTTGAGAAAAGGGCTAACCAACTGGACCAGTTTGATATATATGCCATGATGGAGAACCCACCCCTGACACTATTAATGATACTCTGCTATATCTGTCATCAGAGAGGCTTAACCCAGCAACTGATAGAAACTGATGCTGAGACCCACAGCCAAACATTAAATAGGGTTTGGGGAATCCTGTGGAAGAAAGGTAAGAAGAATTGAAGGAGATAGAGGGGTCATGGACACCAAAAGGAAACCTACAGAATCAACTAACCTGGGTCCATAGCAGATAATAGAGACTAAACTGCCTACCAGAGAATGTGCATGGGGTGGACCTATATCCTCTGTATATATGTAACAGATGTATAGTTGTGTCTTCATGTGGGTCCCCTAAAAGCAGGAGCAAGGTCTATCTCTGACTACATTGCCTGCCTTTGGATCCTTTCCACCTAACTACGCTGCCTTATCCAGCCTCAATCAAAAAAATATGCACCTAGTCTTACTGCAACTTGATCTGCCAAGGCTATGTGATATTGATAGAGGGCTTCCTCTTTTCTTAAAAGGAGAGGAGAGCTGGATAGGGGGATGAGAAGGACAAGTGACAGACTGGAAAGAGATTAGGGAGGGTAAGATATGATGGGGATATGAAGTAAATAAATATCTTAATCAGTTAAATAAAAAGAATGTGTGTTTGTGTGTATACGTGTATATGTTCATGTGTTTGTATACACATGTTATGTGAATGAGTGTGTATATGAGGCCCAGCCATAAGTTCCAGCTATGGGTCTGAAGACTCACCTGCATTAAGAAAAAAGTGATATAAAATATACAACCAGGGAAAAATGGCGGAATTGATTTACACTTGAGGTTTAACTGGGAAAAAAGAAAATATGTCTGTCTTGCTTGTAGCAGTGTTATAAGTCCAGGGAAAGTGAGACAACAAAGGAGAACCCTTGCATATGAAGCTCATTTCTCTTGGTGGTAGGTCCTTTTTCCAGTGCCATAGACCTTTCAGGTGATTTCTCCCCACCTCCACAGTAGCCTAGGTCCCCTTTCATTCCCCCATTTTATAATTTGAAGTTTAATTTGGATGAAGTTATTAGAAATCTGGCATGGAGTAGAATAGAGAATAGCTTGACAGAAATAGCCAATGTCCTTTGTATCACATGGTATATATTTCCATGGTGACCACTGGTTGTGTATTGTGACCTAAGGGGATCCAATCAACTTATTTCTATGTCTAGGGCAAAGAATATTTGCACCCTGCTCCACACAAATTGTTATTTGCAGAGAAGAAACCTGCATCAAGAACTTCTGGTCCAGAGGATTGTTAAACTCTCAGGGACTCCGAAGCAGCCATAAGCCTGCTTGCCTGCAATCGTTCAGGGGTCCAGGTAAAGAAATCCCAACTGTCAACAGAGTGTAACCATGAGTGGTTGTAAAAAAAGATTACTGCTGAGCTGAGTGGATCTGAGGTGGGGGATCATCCAAGAATAGAGCTGAACTGGACTCCAGTAGCTTCTCATTCAACTACCCAAGAAGAACTTTGGTCAGGTGTTCTGAGCTCATTTTTTCAGACATAAGCCTATCGTCTCTGTCACCCTTGGGCAATGTGTTTAAAATGAGGACACTGAGAACCTGAAGCTGCAGAGCTCATTTTGCTGATGTTCTGCTAGAGGACGTTGTGCGGTAGAAGGATGGGACTACTCCCTGAGGATTAAGTACAAGGAAACAACTCCCTGTCCACCTGCCTTGCACCCCCAGCACCAGTGCACTACAATCACTAGGGGATGATAAGGCAACTTGCTTCATCTTTTTCAGCTCTGCTTGTTTCTCTGTAGCAGGAAAACATCAACACTCGGCCTGCAGGCAGCCAAACCTTATGAGAATTAAGTGCAAGATGCCAAGCACGGTGCCTCGCAGCCAATGCAATCTATCCTTTCTAAAATATAAACTACTTTACAAGCCAGCCAAGATTGCCCTCTCTCCATGCACAGCTCATAATTTTTCCAGCTCAAAGTTGTGTTCACTCTTCCAGACTTCTTTGATGTTCTTTCTGGAGCCTGGATAAGCATGGTCCCACTTTACTTTACATATGTGCTGCTTCATATACAGGTTTCTGTGCACATGAATGTGTGTGTGTGTGTGTTGAGATCTGATTTAGGGCTTCATGTTTCACCTCAGATCATTCCAGTTTCTAAATGCTTGTCTCAGACTCTCTTTCCTCTCTCTCCTCTGTTGTCTTCCTCCTCTCTCTTTTTCTCTTTCTCTCTGTCCTCTTTCTCTCCTTCTCCCTGCCTCCCTCTCCTCTTCCCTCCCCCTACATACCCTCCCCATTCTTCCTACTCTTCCTGCCCATGCTTTTTTGGGCATCATGAACTTAATTATTTAGTGACAACTTTATTTATTTACCACCAAAAGAAGTGTTACTGGGTTTCTGGCTGCCTACTAGTTTCTTTATAGGCAGCATTATATCTAATATCTGGTACATCTTGGGTTATGTAGACATAATGAGACACTACAGACTGAGTAATATATAAAGACATTTATCACCCAAATTTTTGAAGATTGGAAAGCATCAGGTCAAGGTTCTGGCATCTGAGGGAGGGAGGAAGAGAGAGAGACAGAGAGAGAGAGAGAGAGACAGAGACAGAGACAGGGGAGAGAGAGAGGCCCAGGCCCATGATAACATTTATCCTTTCACTTGAACTCTGTTCACTGTTTCAAAGGTTCTGCCTCTTAACACTATTGCATGGGGAGATTTGAACTTGGGAAATACTGAGACCATAGCACAGCTCTAAGTGATGTGTCTTAGTGCCTGCATCCTTTAATGACTATTTATACAGTCAACAAGACTATACTGACCTGTACCTCTACTGAGCAGATGTGCAACTTAAAGCTTAGAGAAAAGATTTGCTCACTGTCTCATACTTGCCTAGTGGAACTCTGGTACCCAAATGTGTTTTCTATATCTCTAACTCAAAGCTTTAAAGTCTAATTAATCACTGGTTCTTCAAGAATGATCTCAACCCCAGCAGTATCAATATCACCTGACTGGTATAAATGCCAGTGTCTGGATCTCTCCTTTTCTTCTTATCAAACTACCTGGAAGCTGAAATTTTGGGTGTAGATTCTGATAATCTTTGGGTTACCAAGATCTCTAAATGCCAGCAATTCCTATTTTGGCTTGAGAGACAACTATTGCCATAAATTAGTATGATAAACGAGCACATCAGTGGTATGTGTCCTGGGCAGGTCAGAGTGCAGACTCCCCCCCCCCTTTTTTTTTCCTAGACAGGGCTTCTCTGTGTAGTCCTGGCTGTCCTGGAACTCACTCTGTAGACCAGGCTGGCCTCGAACTCAGAAATCTGCCTGCCTCTGCCTCCCAAGTGCTGGGATTAAAGGCGTGCACCACCACTGTACTTCCCCCTTTTTAATGTGCAGTCATGGGCATGCTGTTTGTCTTCTTACACAAGAAAGGGATGATGTCAAGACAGACTAACTGCTCAGAGAATGGTAAATACATATACATAATATTAATGATACATTTTGCTCAAAGTAAAGCCATTTGTTAAGTAGATGTTTGTCATTATAAATTGAGTGTTCCTTATCTAAAATGTGCAGGAGCAGAAGTATTTTAGACTCTTAAGATTATTGCTTTTGTATACTTATAATGAGATATCATAGGGATGGGATGTAAGTTTAATCATGAAACACATCTCTGTTTCATACATAACTCGTATCTACAACATGAAAGTGACTCTATACAATATTTTTAATGCATCCATACTTTGAGTATGGACTCTAACAGAAAGCCAGGTTGGGAATTTTCTCTTTTGCAAATCAACATAGAAAAGGTTTAGAGTTTGGAAGATTTGAGATGAAGATATTTGGATCAGTGTTCAACGTGAATTAAGGCTTAATATTTAACATTACTATTTCTTTCTCTTTCTGTGCTTATCTCTGTATCTCTGTCTCTTTCTTCTCTCTATCTCTTCCCCTCTCTCCCTCTCCTCCTCTCCTGCTCCTCCTCTGTGCTCCCCCCCTCTCTCTGTGTATCTTGACCATCCCACCCCAAACTCCCAGCTAATTTGTTTGATTGTTTGGTTTTAATAGGGGACCAAAAGACTTGGACCTTGCTCTGCTTGTGCTCCTGTATGTTCCTGCTGCTGCAACACTGTAGTTATCTGAAGAATGACATTCACATTTCTTCTTTACACAGAAGAGCAATTTGCTCTGTACCTGAGAGAGTGACTTGTATTGGGGACATACACTCTGCTTCTGAGGATCTGTGTAATGGTGTCAGCACAGAAGTCAGCCTTAGAAATGACTTCACATTTGTGTCATTTCTTCGGCATGATTTTAAATATCTGGAAACTTTCTTTTCATTATATAGAACAAAGAAGCCATTTACCTGTTGATGTTGGGTTTTGCCATCTGTTGCACACTCAGCATTACTTAGACATTCCTCTAAGTGTTCTCACTAAGAGCTTTCCAAATAACTGTAAGGCATGTAGTAATGTCACCACGACTTTAAAGACAAATGGCCACAGACAAGGCACGTGTTAAAAGTCACAGAAATAGAAATGGAATTCATAAAGTCTGGCTCCCCAGCCTGCATTCTTCACCATAAGTGGCTCAATGAGTTGTTGAGAGAAATAACTAAAAGTATGATCTTTAAACACCAAACAGCACTAGCATATGGAAAGGCTCATCAAATATTAACAGAAACAATGAGTGCGAATAACCGTCCCCGGCAATAGTAACAGTATGCATGCAAGACAGGCTCTTTCATTTGTTGCTAGTGGGAGTTAATTTCCTCGGAAGTAGATAAAGAGATCTTTGCCCATGAGCTACTTCAGTACTTGAAGAAGGATTCCTTCCCTCTCCTCCTTGCTTCTCCTCCCCCGGTGAGCCACTGGTGTCATTAAGGAACAGTTAACACACATCATCCTTCTTAGCTATTTTTGCTGCCTGCCATCTGGAGTGCCTTGGCTCTGTTGGATGTGTTCACACTAAATCAGCTGATGAGAGCATTAACTAATTTCTCCATCTCAGATATGCTCATTTGGGTAACGATGACCTTTAAAACGAGTGCCATCCACCCCATAACCATGTGCCATATGGATGTCACACAATAAAGCACATTTAAACTTAGCTGGCTCTGTAACACCTTATGGCTGGCTGGCGATTAATTAATAACTTCCTCCCCAGCATCATGGGTAAAGCTGACAGGGTGTTTTGTTTGCCACTTAGTGGCCTTTGGCTTCAGAACCTTTTCAAAACCTACTCCTGGAAGACTCCTTTGTATCTTGCATTTTCATATTTACTCTTGATATACGGGGCCCATGCATTTCTTTTCTCTAGGATGTTGTGTTGCATTTTCTGCAAAAGAATAATGCTAAATATTGATTTCCTCAGTGCCACCAGCTCCTAGGGCAAGAGTGACTGTGTCCACTTATGTGCAGATGAGAGTGATAATCAGAGACTCAACAATTGTAGATGCTCATGCAAAGACTTAGATTATAAAGCTAAGTGTTGGACTGGAAATGCCATGACTTTTATTTATTTCTGTTTTTACTAGAACCCCAGAAATAATGTTTACTGTATAGCTCTCCTCACAAACATTCATTGGCCTCTAAATCAGAATAGGAATTTTAAAAATCAACTCTCAATATCTCATCCAGGCTTCAAAAAGTGTTCCATGTTCCATCCACATGGTGATCCCATTGTGAGAATGGAGCAGGGCTCCTGACAGTCACTATGCTTGGAACTTGCGGCTCTTCCTTTGATAGCCATCCATGTACAAGTTGAGCCAGGAACCCATAACTGAGTCATCTATGCCTCTTGCTATTCATCAAGGATCAGCAATTCTTGTATTTCATTTATCATGGATGAGGTCAGATATGAAACAAATCACCATTTCTAAACCCTGTCAGACCCCCCACGATTCTAAGAAACAGTATTCTCAGTCTTGGGAAGTGCCATTCTAAAATTATTTCGCAAAAATAATCCGGGACAGAGAAAAGCCTTCTGTAAACTTCTTTATTCAAGGTTTATTAAAGCTGAGGGGATGAATCTTCATCTCCGGGAGTCAGGATAGTTCTGCATTTTGTATAAACCCCTACGAGCATTAGAATACTAACTCCCTTGTGATTACTATTATAAGTTGAAAGCATTTTACCTTTGGGAAACCTACATACCTTAGCACACTCTGTGGTGTTCCTTTCCTCCACTCTTGGCATAGAGACCACACATATAATTTGGCATTAATCAGTACCTGTCATTTCTCACCAGCACTAGAATTTTCAATGCTGAGGTTGGTATCTTACCGAATTTCCCTCCACATTCAGAAAAGTGCTCTGTAGACGAAGGTGACAATGGAATTTTCCCTAGTTGTATGTATTTTACAATACCAGCTGTTGCATATATATTGTTAAACTTTACTATATTTATTCATTACATTCCACTTTGTGAATAGGCTGCAATTTACATACCTTTTCTATGATCAGCAGGTCTCCTTAGCCCACACTCATTCCCACAGCGAACATTACATACGGATGCTTTGATTTCCTGCCTGTAGATTCTCAGAAGTCAGACTGCCATACAAAAAGTAAATCGTTTTAAAATTTAATTACTGCTGGCAGATTGCTTTCCAACTGGTTGGTAACTCTTTACATTTCTTTTACATAAAGTAAACTTTGTCTATATCAAACAGCTACTAAATTGGATGTTTGAGTCTGATGGATATAAAATGATAATTTATTGTCATCAAATTTGCATTTCATTCACTACTACTAAACTTGAGCATTTAAAAGTATATTTGCCATCCATTTTGATTTACTCTGTGTTAATTGTATTTTTGTATCCTTTAACAATATTTTAGGCAATTTTCCTTTTGCTCATTAATGTGATCTATGACCATACCACTCTAAAAATGTACAATCTTATTTTCTTAACATGTGTAGGTAATAGTATAACATAGACATGAATGTCTTCTTTCTGTGATTCAGCTTTTTATTTTTCTCAAATTTCAAATATCATCGGGCTGGCTCTACTGGGATTTTCTTTTGATTTCTGTATATACATATCAATTTCATCACATATTGCCTATAATTTCTATTTCTAATATTGATTAGAAATGCTCCCAGGTAGCTAGGCAGTGGTGGCACACACCTTTAATCCCAGCATTTGGGAGGCAAGAGGCAGGTGGATTTCTGAGTTCGAGGCCAGCCTGGTCTACAGAGTGAGTTCCAGGACAGCCAGGGCTACACAGAGAAACCCTGTCTCGAAAAACAAAAACAAACAAAACAAAACGAGATGCTTCCAGGTGATGCCAGCACTTGAGAAGACTGAATGCAGGAACATCTCAGGCTTACATAGTAAGTCAGTGTCTTTAACTTACAAATGAATAAATAAGGAAGTAATGGATTTTCCTCTTAGTAGGGAATGTTCTACACTCTCTGGCATGATTTTTATTGCCTTAAACACATCAATTAGAAATGGTTTTCCCGAATAAACTTTGGTTTTGTTTGAATTTTAAAATTAGAAAAAGCTAATAATATTTGATCGGCTAGCCGTCTCACAAGCTAAGAGTGCAAAACTGACAACTCATACAAACTGTTTGGGGTTTGCTTCCTGGAATCCCAGTGAGCTAGCTCATAACACTTGTAGTTTAACTCCATGGCTCTGACATTACTGGCCTTCTTGGCACCTGCATTCAGTGGCACATACACACACACATACACACACACACACACACACACACACACAGAGAGAGAGAGAGAGAGAGAGAGAGAGAGAGAGAGAGAAAGGGAGAGAGAGGCATGCCTGCTCACACTTGAGCATACACCCTTAACAATGATAAAATAAACCATAAAAATTACAATTGTTAAATCATTTCTTATTTTTTTTATTTTCCTGAAACAAAGATATGTTTAAAATGTTTATTCTTCCTGGCAGAATGTAAGATTTATCAACTAGAAGCTTTTTAATTCTTGAAACAAATATATATATATATATATACATATATATGTATATATATGTGTGTGTATGCATGTATATGTATATATATGTATGTATATATGTATATATGTGTATCAGAAAATATTGATTCTTCTATTTTAGTTTCAAATTAGTGAAGGCTGTTTTTTATTTACATTTTCACAAGATCTTAATCAGTGATTCGATTTTTTATTCCTGCTATCTAAACTGTGGGTTTTTTTTCTTTCTACTATGCCCATCCTCTGTGTGTGTGTGTGTGCCTGCATTTAGTGTCATTTTAAGCAAGCATTCTTTATTGCATATATTTTCTTCTATTCCAATTATCGGCAAATATATTTTCAGAGTTCAGGGATGTGATAGAGTAGTGTTCATTAATTTTAGCTATAGCATAGTAATTTGTTGAAGGCTACCCTTCCAGGTCTAGATAGGAGCATCATGCAGGATCCAGGGACTTGCTAACCAGCCATCAATAGAGTGAGCAAAGAGAAACTGGAACACCAGGTCACACTATTTATAGTCAGAGGACAACCTGGAACAGATTTCATCATTTTCAATATCCAAAAGGTGTCCTCATATGGTAGATGGAGGTGCAGTACCCAGATTGCTTCTCAAGTTAGAGTAGCTTATATAACTAGAAAAGGAAAAATAAAAAAAAAAAAAACACAATGACAAATTTGTTTTACTTCTCAGTTTTCTCAATCATTTGCAATATAAAATCTCCATGTTTCAATCAACATGGATAAGGAATGAGGCTGCCAGAAATTCTGCTAGGGACATTTAAAAACATTTTAAAACATTTAAAATGTTTTAAAACAAAAAGTATGAAACAAACTCACCATTTTTCTATGCCCTTAAGGTCTATGCCACCAGCTTCCCAGGTACTGACATTTCTTTTGATCTGTGATATGGATAAAGAACTTTGAGGGAGCTTGAAGTTGCCTCCCTGCCCTTCCAAATTCACTTGAAGTATATGCAGATGGCCATGTAGTTGAACTCATTTGGGGTACTCAAGTCTTTAATTCAACATTGAAATCTAAAGTGTATGCTTAGGACCAGGATCTTACATGACTTGTCCATAGAAACAAACAAACAAAAAAGAGACTATTTTAATGGTCCTCGCTACCCATTCACCCACTTTACATATAAGATGACTCTGACACACAGGCCTTACAAAAATAGAAGGGGCATGGCAACAGGCACTGTCAGCACTAAAGGCATTGAATGCAAAGTGTAGAAACATCTTCTAGTGACAGGAAGGAAAAGGTAAAGACTCGTAACCAAGCATGATAAGATCAATACTCCCATCTTGGAGAATACCAGTTCCTCTTCTTATGTTTCTCAGTAGACATTTCTTAAAATTGAATTCAAGATGAAGTGGGGGCAAGGTTTGCCTTGGAGAAAATTCTTAAACCTGTGCAGAGTATCTTGGAACAGAAAGAGAGGGACACAAAGAATTAGCTGAAATTGCTCATGGGGTCTGATAGTCTGCAGAGAAAGGACACTGTAATGGTCAATTGGACTGCCACTTCATTTCCTGTAGAACTAACTTCCTCCTTCCAGACTCCTGTGAACCATTTAATTAGATCCAATCACACTGAAGTGCTACATTTGAGATTCTCAGTATCACGTCTCCATCCGTTTGCTGGTCTAAAGACACCCTGGGTTTTATTTAGTTGATGTCTAACTAGAAACTGCACATTTCAGAAAAAATAAAAAATAATGATCATCTAATTCCCTATCTTCCACAGAGCCACTTAACTTCAAGTGCTCAGTGCTAATCAATAAAAGCCTTTCATCACAAAACCCAATAAGCAAGATCAAATTCAAGGGAAATGCTCAAAAGAGAGCAATGGTTGGAACCCAAACCATTTTGTAAGGTCAGATTCCCTATTTCACATGAAGTTAATTCCCACTTGTGGCCCAAAGCCATTCTACCTCCAGCTCTCTGATCTTCAACCTTCAAAAGCTGAGTTCACGGAGCCTGCTGAGAGCATAGTGGCTACTATGATCAGTATCCAGTGCAAACACCAGATTTGAATTAGTACCGGATATGCCGCATTAACCAGCTTGGCATCCCAGTCAAGAGCTACATATAATCTGGTACCATCAGCAGACACTGACTTCAAGAAAAAACTCGGAAGTCAAAAATGATGTTAAGATCCAGAGGCTTTTATTCATGCTTAAAATGTTTTATCCCTTCCCTTCATACTCTTGCTTCTTCCTTTTTTTTCTTTCTCTTTTGTTTTTAATTTTTTATTGGTTATTTTATTTATTCACATTTCAAATGTTATCCCCCTACCTGGTTTCTTCGAAAAACCTGTGTCCCCCTTGCTTCTATGAGGCTGCTCCCCAACCCACTCACCTACTCCTACTTCTCCACCCTAGCACTTCCCTATGCTGGAGCATTAAGCTTTCACAGGACCAAGGGCCTCCACTCCCACTGATGCCAGATAAAGTCACTCTCTGTTACATATGCAGCTGGAGCCATGGGGTCCAGCCATGTGTATTCTTTGGTTGGTAGTTTAGTCCCTTGGAGCTCTGGGGGATGCTTCCTTTTTTGTTTTACAAGAAAGACACTAAACACTGACTTGTGGAGAGGAGCAGAGAAGTGGTGATGCTGTGATGGTTGGGTTTGAACCTAGAATCTCAGTTCAGAAATCTGGGGAAATTGGAGTTCGGCTTTAAGTTTAGATAGACATTTCTCACTAAGGCCAAACTTAGCTTGTAAATTAATGCATAAATTTCTCTCTCTCTCTCTCTCTCTCTCTCTCTCTCTCTCTCTCTCTCTCTCTCTGTGTGTGTGTGTGTGTGTGTGTGTGTGTGTGTGAGAGAGAGAGAGAGAGAGAGAGAGAGAGAGAGAGAGAGAGAGAAATGGGGAAGGCACAGGACAGCGACAGACAGGACAGACAGACAGACAGACAGAAGCTATAGATGTGGGTAGGCACAGGACAGTGACAGACAGGACAGGCAGACAGATAGAGACAGCTGTAGATGTGGGTACAAATCAGTTGTAAGTCAAATTGGACATAATTTGACAAACAAAAAAAGAGAGTCATTTCTTGAAGATATACAAAATGCCAATTATTGTTAGTTTTTCTTTTTTTAATTGGCATTTTATTCAATAAGTACTAATAAGGGATATATGGTATTAGACTTTAAATGAGAGATCTTATATACACAGTATATTTGTGTGTGTGTGTGTGTGTGTGCGCATGCATGCGCATGTGCATGCATATCAGTACATATATGGACAGGGAGAGAAGTAAAACACTCAATGTGGTACCAACTTATGAGCCTCCATCCCCGGTGACCAAAGTCTTGCATTCTATTAGGAGCAATGGAATAGAAGGTAACTTTTAAAAGTATTTTTCCCTCAGAAATAAGGAATGGGTTACTGAGAATTATAATATTAAAATGTGGCAAAATAGACTTGTTCTTTGTGTGTTCAGAATGGCTTTATTACTCAAATAAGGCCTAGCAATTGAAGTAAGAATAATAACTCTTCTAGACTTGATGAAATGGGTATGGAATCTTAGCTTTTCAGGAGGCTAAGGCAAAGGGTCATAAGTTCAAGACCTGCCTGTCTGGACCAGTTAGTAACACCGTCTCTCAAAATTAAAAGTTTAGAGAAGTTGCTCAGTTAAAGCATTTGCTTAGCATCATAAGACTCTAAGTTTAGATTTAGTCCAAGAAGAGAGACAGAGACAGAGACAGAGACTGAGACAGACAGAGACAGAGGGACAAAGACAGACAGACAAAGACAGAGACAGCCTAGAGCCCTCTCACCACAGGACAAAGCTGAGGACTGTGTTGGAATGGCCCCATTCTCTCCACAGAGTGGGGATGCCTCAGCCCTTGCCAGAGGTGTTGTGAGCCATACCTCTGTGCCCCTCAGATGACCAAAATAGCCTGATTCAAATTTTGCAGGTAACTTGCAGTGGTTCCCTGACTTCTCTCTAAGTATGTGCCTATGAATGAAATAAACGTTTCCCGCCATATTGATATCTTATAAAGAGAAGCCCTGGGAAATCACCTGGAAAGATGACACCTTCTTACTCTAACCACAAAATTTATGAGAGTAAAGATGTAAGATTTTTTTTTCTTTTTGTATTTTTAACTAGCATACAAAGTATTAGACATCCACATGGCACTTTCAGACAGTTGTGGTTCTTCTTGATAGTCCTCCATCCTTCTCCTTATCTTCCTGGTGTCTACGTTGCTCTTCCATCATGCCCACAGAGCATTCCCAACTTTCATGTCATCTGTCTCCAGATGTCTGACTCTCCTCACTCAATACTACTTTTTTCCTTGGTGTTCTAACAAACAACACTACACAAAATTTAATAATCTCTTCACAGCAAAGAAAAACATCAGTAGAGTGAACAGACAGCACACAGCATATGGGAAAGGGGGTCGGGGAACAATTTTGCCAGCTCTACTTCAGACAGAGGGTTAATATGTAGAATACAGAAAGTGCTGCAAGATTGCAGAAACCAACCAACCAACCAACCAACCAACAACCAACCAACCAACCAACAACCTGCCATTCAGCAAAGCGCTAATGAAATAGACAATTCTCAAAGGATGTTTTCATAATAATTCCACCTGTTTTCTACACTGGGGATGAGCCAGACACACTGACGCCACTTGGGATCTCTGCTCTGGTTAAAGGTTACTAGGCTGAGTCATCTGCCTGTGAAGAACACTTCTCATCCCTGGGGCATGAGACCTTCCTTGCCTTGCAATCTAGCATATTTTTCATCTCTTTCCATGATTCACATGTTTGTTAAGTGAAAAAGAAATGAATGAGTTTAATGTAATCAGAAGGGTGAAGAAGACATAAACAAATCCATAGGAAGCATCCCTTTCATAGAAAGCTTTGAACACTTTGAAGAATCACTAGAACTGTGTGGCATGGTTTGTAACTGAACTATACAGTTCACATTCTAAGTTAGGTACTCCATGTTCACAAGATCTCATTTTGACTCGAAATGTCTCCTGACAGGTTTATGGTATTCATTTCCTCCTCTTCCATGCATGGCCTTTGTATTAGTTTTCTCCAGAAGACAAATCAACCCAGTAGAGTGAGGTACACAAAGCATCCTATGTAACTCAAAGAAACTGTCTTCAGCAAATGAACAAGAAGGGGTTGTGGCCCACTGTGGATGTTCCACGCTGCCAGGTTTTAATCCTTAGACCTGACAGCACGGAGAAGCAATCAGCTTTTAAAAATAAAGGACTTTTAATGAAATGATTTCTCAGAGCCTTATTGCTGACACCGTCAATTCTCTTTCTAATGGATTTTGAGACTTGTTGTTCAGAAGTTAATCCTGTTAATAAGATTCGATTTTCCTTTTGCCTTAATAGTGTACTTTGAAATACTTATGATGAAGCCGGGGTGTGTTTGGTGTGCAGTTTTGCTATGGTCCTGTGTGTAATCTTAGCAAATGAGGCTAAGAGGAAAAGGACTGGAGAGAGGAGGAAAATAAAAAGTAGAAACACTGACTCCCTGCAATTTAGAAAGGAAAATAGGTCTTTCTTTCCATCTATAAGTTAAGTTCAATCTTGTCTTGTCTGTGATGCTTGTGTTATGCTCAAGGGCCTCTAACCTGAAGGAGAATGGAAAACTCCCTCCAAACAATCTAGCTACTTAATCACTGCATGGATTGCCATATGCTTGATTAAAAGGAGAAGCAATTCCTTGGAATAGAACAATCCAACCTGTTCTCTAGATTTCATTTGGTCAAATTTTCATAATGAGTTTTCAGAGTCTTTTATTTTTCTGAACCCCCACCATATACACAAACACACACACACACACACACACACACACACACACACACACACATAAACACACACCAAATCTATGGCTGCCATATCCAAACTGAAATAAATTTATTTTATGAAGCTTCTAGTGACAAATAGACTATTAAGAGTCTATCATACAAAAAACTCTTAAACACCAACTAAAATTTGACTTGGCTACTCATCAGAAATTGTTTCATGCTAACCAAGAATTACTCTAAGGAAGGAAGGGATAACCCTCATTCCACAGATACTTAAATAGTGTCTATTCTGCATCAGCCTATGAGATCCTCTGAGATATATTGAAAATCTTATTGAAAATACAATAGGACATGAATATGAACAGGTAAGGCAGAATGGAAACAATGTAGCATCATAAATGAGATAGGCTTTGGAGATAAATGAGTTAGAAGATGATGGGGGGATTGGGAAAATCATTTGTTGAAGTAATAGGGACTAAGAGATCAAAGCTCTCCCATGACATGCTTAGAAAGCATGGCCTTTATTGTGTAGACAGTTCTTTGTATTTTCTTTTAGTCAAATGCTATGTTTCAGTTGGGTAGAGTAGAGCACATATATTGACTAGGTTAGTATTGGAAATTTCTAGTTAAAGCTTTACATTCTGGCAGGCTAGGAAGATCACTCAGTGTACAAAGCATGAACTCCTGAGTTCAATCCCCAGCAACAAAAGTAAAGGCCATGTATAGTGATGCAAATCTGTAATTCACACCATGGGGAGAGCAGAGACACAAGGATCCCTGGGGCTTGTGGCTATCCAGTGTAACTAAGTTGGTGTGATATAGGCTCAGTGAAACATCTAGCTGTAAAAAGACAAGATAGGGAACCAACTGAGGATAGTACTCAACAATGACCTCTGACCTCTACATATATTCACACACAAGAAACACATTGATACACACAAACTACACACACACACACACACACAAACCTTTAACTTAGAAAACATTTTCTTGAACTTAAAAATTATTCAACTTATCCAGAATGTAAAATATGTAGTTATTGTTGATGCTCTATTGAACTGAAAACTTTTATTAATATGTATGGTTACATTTAATAAAATTACCATAACTGACAGACTTACGGTTCTGAGACAGTAACCAGATTTTAATAATGAAGCCATTAATATATACCTTGGCTTGAGGGTGTGATGTTTGCAACAATGTAATATCTGCTTTGAAAGCAACAATCCCCAAACTAATATATTTATATCTCTCTGTAAGTTGTGTAAATGTCTCCCCAGCTAGTGACACATTGTGCTGTCTTGACAATCAGAGCGCTTTCTCTAGTGTTATTTGTTTCTTTCTCTTTGCAGAAAAAAAAATAAAAATGTTTTAAATTATAAAAGAAATTAATTACAAAGATGGTCCTGAGAGTCTTGAAAAATAATTTAAGGAAAAATATTCATTAGAAAAGCTTGCTGTTCTTAGCATTTCTCTAGAAAGGGTGAGGAGTGGCACACCTGTTTCCTCATATTCAGAGAAGAATTTATGTGTAAATTAAAACACAGGCATGTATGTTTGATGAAGACCATATACCCATGAACTTAAAATCATGTTTTTGTAAAGAAACAGAAAACACCCTGCTGTGCCAATATCTCAATATAAAATAATTTATTCTTTATTAAAAATAGTATATGATATACCTGTTTGAGGCTTCTACCTTCTTTTTTTATAGATTCACATATTTACTGAGACTCAATCTCCTGAAGAAATACATGCATGAAAGCTGTATTATTTTAATGATTGAAAATAAAATCCTACAAACCATAGAATTCTCCTGTTCACTCTCTCAGTCCTTGTTCCTAATACCTCCATATTTATTTCCATGAAACCAAATCCTATATGCTCAGATTATTTATCTTAAATTGTGCAATGAGGGACAGAGTTGTGTTTTAAAGTGAAATGTGTTGATTGCTCACCATGTACTTGGATCTGACAAGGTTTCTGCATGCTCTCCTGAGAGCCTTATTGAGAGAATTTTAACAGCCTCTGGAAGGATATTCTTAGAGAAGGATGTCCCCATCACACATGCCTATGCCTGCTCTAAGCAGCAACATGCTGGGTTTGTGGATACCAGGGATCTAGGGATGTGTGCAATTAGTACTGACATCAGAGCTCGTTAGGAAAAGGTTGGGATGTTTAAATTTTTCCACAACATGTGTTACATTCTTTGGCTAATAAGGTACACACAAGTTCAGATATTTGATCTTTATTCTACTTCATATCAAACATGCAGATATTAGGATGATTATCTAATGTCACACAATTGGTCAGATTCAATACTGGCTAAATATTAGGGGATGAGGAAGAGGAGAATGCACATAATAAGCATGAGTATGAATGAAAGTATGAGACTAATTGTTTTTCTAGATCTAATTTTGTCATCATCATCATCATTATTATTATTATTATTATTATTATTTATTTGGTTTTTGGTGAGGCAAGGGTACATAAATATAATTGATGCAATTGAAGCTGTGGAGTCAATGCAAGGCTCCACAGCTTCTGTTTTCAGTGGCTATTCTAATTGTATAAAAAGGAAGGGTCTTTGGGTCTGGTTAACTCCAATGTGTGATTTTTTTTATTATTGTTTTCAATTTTTTAATAATAAAGTTTAAAGTAAATTCTAAAAACAAGGCTCAACATAGAAGTTGAAGCCAGGCCATGCAGAAATCAAATAGACACTTAGTTTATTCAAAGCAATTTTTCCAACCCCAATACTGCCATCAGCCAAACCCCCCCCCCAAGATCCTCATGGTGCCTAGCTATTTGACTGGTTGCTCTGGTTCTAAGGTACATATGGATCAAATGAAAAAAATCATTTTTAAGGACCAGAGATGATAGCAGAAATGCTGATTTCCATGTAGAACCACACAAGACTTCCATTTCAAACTTCAGACAAGACTTCAAGACCCCACACAAAGTTCTTATTGAAACAAATACTGCAACATTGGTCTAAAGCATTTTGGAAAACCCCCAAAGATAAATTACTTACCACACTGAAAACCCAAACTTTTCTTCTAGAGATGCTTTATTTTAATTATTTCTAGACCTTGGGGCCAAGTATCCATGCATGATCTTTATATTTTATATATCTACTCATTAATTACAGAATTAGTACAACTATCTATAAAAATTAGTAGGGTTGGCGTGATTAGAGATGTCATATTGTTCATAAAATATCTAGGCCTAGATACATGGTAAGGGTGTATTCATTTCTCTTTTCTTCTTTTTCTTTTTCCTATTCTTATTTTCTTATTCTTCTCTCATATATTACTGCCAACCAACCCCTTCTTCTTTTCCTCCCACGCCCTCTCCCATTTACTCCCCTCTCCCTCTCTCCCCTTTACTCCTCATCCTTTTCCCTTCAGAAAGGGAATATCAAGCAAACATGGCATAGCAAGATAGAATAAGATTAGACACAGAACTTCATTATCAAGTCTGAATAAATCAATCAAGTAGGAAAAAACAGGTCCCCAAGACAGACAAAAGAGTCACACATAACACCTGCTCTCAAAGTTGGGAGAACCACAGAAACATCAAGATACACAACCACAATATATATGCAGCAGACCTAGGTCAACTCATACCGGCTCCCTGATTGTTGCTTTATGGGCCTTGTTAGTTTGATTCTGTTGGCTATGTTCTTGTGCTGTCCTTGACCCCTCTGACTCCTACAATCCTTCCTCCCTTTCTTGAGGAGTGGTTCCCTAATCTCTGCATAGTGTTTGTGGGTCTCTATGTCTGCCCTTATCTGTTGCTGAATGAAGCCTCTTTGATGATGATTATGTTACGTTGTGGTCTGAATACCACAGAATATCATTTCATTGACATTGTTTTTTCCAGTTGTGTTTGCATCTATCCTAGGTCTCAGGGTTACCCTGCCTCTGGTTCCTGGCACCCAGGCAGTGATAGGAATGAACTCCTTCTCCTGGAGTGTCATCAGTATCAAGTTGGGCCATCCAGTCACTGGTTGGCCATGCCTACAAACTCTATGGCTCCTTTATTCCAGCACCCTAGCAAAGCTTCCTAGTCAAGAAGGATACGGAGTCTTCTATAACCAGGTAAGGATACCAGAGGAGGGACTGGGACACAAACACAGCCACAAAATTTAACCTCTATTTCTTGTTGATTCTCAGGAAAGGTAAGGGTAGATAGGATACTAGCCAGCTGTATGAGATTCAGAGCTCAGCTACCCTCTGGCTGTGAAGTTGTCAGGAGCAGAGGTCAACCCTCACAGTAGGTGCATATTTAAGGATAGATTTACCAGTGGTAAATTGTAGACATTGAGGTTTTGATGATGTACTGATTGGCTGAATCAAATATAGGAAAAGAGACAGGGAAGGTACACCACTATCTACTCAAAGAATGTTTACAAAGAAGCTCACCATACTGCTCCCTTTTGCCTCAGGACTTAAAGATGCATCACAAAGTGCTTTAAATTGACTAACAGATATTTCTCAGCCTTACTTCCCGCTGGGTGCTCCACTTCAGCAAGACATAGTATGATATTGTTTATGGCCATGCTCCCAAACTTGATTTATTTGTTAAGGAAAATGGTTACGGCTGATGTTGTTAATTTTCCATAGTCAATGTGCTCAGACTCTCTCACTTATGTTCCACCCATCCTGTCTGCTTGTATTTGCATTCAAAGGAGCTCAAAACTGCCTTTGCCATTTTCCTTAATTTTCCTATTGTCATTCTTACTTCCTTCCTGCACATATTAACTCACCTGAACCCCTTGGAGCTTTGCACAAATCATCTCTAGTGTCAGAGCCTCATTTCTTCCATTTTAAAATACAAATGACAGGAAGGCACGTTATGTTTGCATAAAACATGGGTGACCACACCTTGTACAAAACCAAGAGGTACCGCTTATCTTCTTACCACATGACCACATGACTACAGCTGCTTCAGTAGCCCATCCGATTGGACAATAGCTACCAATGACCTTTCCCCAGTTCAGAAAAAAAAAACGTGATCACGAGACCTGAACAATGGCCCGTGATGCCTTGGGTGACTTCTCTGCAGTCCTTGTATAGGAGATTTCCAGAAATGTTGAGAGCTCTTGCAGAAGCATAGAAAAGCAGGAGTCCACAAACCAAAGTCTAAACAGGACTCTGCTTACAACTGAAACCAAAAGTTTGTGATAATTAAAAACAAAAAACAAAAACAAGAAAATACTTTAAAAGGACATAAACAAAACTATATAGTCATTTCAATCAGAAAAAAAAAAGAAGAAGGGAAAAAAAGATAACTGGATGGATAGAGGTCAAGAAGGCAGATGTGAGATCTCTTGTTCCCAGTGGCCATTATGGTGCATGATTCATAAGGTCAGATTTTACAGTTGGAAATTCTGCATAGGTCATTTCTCTAGGATAAGAGATAATTCTTTCCAGGACATGCTCCGTCTCCTACCCAGCTCTCAGTGGCCTGTCACACTCCTTGGGTGCAACATTACAATTCAGCAGTGTAAGAGATTCTAAATTTGACTCGAGCTTTGGCAAAATTAAATGTGCCCTAGCTAACTTGAAACCAAAGATGTCTTTCCATTCTTCCCATTGGATCCTTTTAGAAATTCACCATTTTATAGTGAAATGAGCACATGAATACCTAAACCCATTTTTGAATTGCAAAAGGAGCTAACCTTACCTACCTACATATCCAACAGAATAATAGATAGCTTTAAGAATGCCCAACAAAAACTGATATAAATAGCAATGCGTGGAATCAAATTAGCTGTGATATGCATATATCAAAATTCAGTCCATAGTTGAATGGCTCAAGATGCTATCTATAAGTACTATTTAGTCACAGAGTAAACATTTTTCTTTTCAAAAGAATAAGCTACTATATTACTGGGCAGGGGGAGTCCTATGTCATAAGGTAAGAAGAAAAAGAAGAAATTAATACAAATAAGAAGAGAAAATACAAGTATATAACTAGTCAATATATTCAAATAGAGGACAGAGAAGTCAGGGACAGTGGTTCATCAATAAATTCTTAAAGATGGCCTGAGTAACCTCACTCAGTATCACTTGCATCCTTTCAGGCTTCTACTAAGGAAGTTTTAACCTTGTATTGTGGCTTTCTGGATGCTTCCTTACCTGGGCCTTACCATCTATGTGCATTATTCTTCCATCTCCTTTGAAATCTACAGCTTATCCATCACTACTGGAGTATATATTCCTATGCAAGTATTTGTGGATAGTCTATTTAGCTTTCTCTTGCTACTTTTGTGCTAGTTACACTTCTACTAGATATCCCCTTTCTCTAGAATTCAGAGTTAATCTTCTACAGCAACAGTTCTCAAGCTATGGATCTTGACTCCATTGGGAGTCACATACATATCAGATACTGTGGATATCACATATTTATATTATAATTTATAACAGCAGCAAAATTAGAGTTATGTGGTAGCAAACAAAATTGCTTTATGGCTGGAGGATCACCACAACATGAGGAACATTAAAGTGTCTCAGCCTTAGAAAGGCTGAGAACCACTGCTCTATGATCTCTGTTTCTCTGGCTCCAGCCCTCACCAGCAATTGTGCCTCTATAGGCTGACTGGGAATCCCTCACTACGGTATCTATGTCAGTGCATATGAAAGTAGATGCTCAAATCCTCTCACAGGGCACCAAGGCAACATTGCTCATCAACTATACATTGAAGTGCTAAGTGGTTGTATTTATTCTGCAGAAGGGAAAGTTATGAGCCCTATAAGTAAGCACTGCCTGAAAAAATAGTTATTCATGAAAAGTACTGCAGTATGCAAGAGGTAGGAAATTTGTCTTTCTTTCAAAGATTAAAAATTGAGGGAGTAAGATTTTGTTTAGTGTTACAGAATGGACCACTTTTTCCATCTGATCTCATCATACAAGCACCCCACTCCAGTATACTGCCTTAATGAAGTCAGACTTTTATTTTGTTTTTTTTGTTTGTTTGTTTGTTTTGTTTTCTCAGAGAATCTTAAGTTTATTTAGGAAGACACAGTGCCTGAAAGGCAAAGCTGGTGATGTCATCCATATTTTGGTGATTAGTCTGTTAGTAGGTGTTGTCTGTGGGTGTTGGTTTATCCTACTTTGGCACATCTTGAATATGGGATAACATCAATGTATCATTTCATAGCCATAAAATATTAAGAGAGAGTTCAAACAAAGACACAACAAATGCTGAATAAGAGGGCTCATATCTCCTTTGTCCACTGGATCTAAATTGATGTTTCTGGATTCAGTATAATAATTATCATTAATTCATCTATACTTAAAGTAAATGCTAAGTTACTGAACCAATGGCCACACATTTGTTGTTGTTGTTGTTCTTTCAAGACAAGGTTTCTCTTTATAGTCCTGGCTGTCCTGGAACTCACTTTGTAGACCAGGCTGGCATCGAACTCAGAAATCCATCTGCTTCTGCCTCCCAAGTGCTGGGATTAAAGGCATGTGACACCACTGCCTGGTCACACTTTCTTTTAAAGACAGAGTCGTATGTATCCTGAACTAGCCTCTAATTGACTATGTAGCCACAGATACCTTTGAACTTCAGATCCTATCTCTACCACCCAAGTGCTAAAATTAGAGACAAGCACTAAAATTCCTGATTTTTCTGGTGCTGCAGATTGAGTTTGGGACTTCTGGCATATGATAACTGAGCTACATTTAATAACTGATCTACATCTCCAGCCAGGAGATAATTTTAATGAGGATATTCTTTTTGGATACAGTAGGATATGGGAAGAATTTCCTAAAAAAGCAAAATTTCAAATTTCCTCTCCCTGATTTCTTTTTTGTCAGTTGGACAAGAGTAAGCCCAGGATATTGTAATTTTAATGAATATTGAAGCTAATTCTGATGCAGAAGTAAGGAACAAACACAGGCTGGTAGAAATTCTAATATTGGAATATTATTATTTACCACAGTTAAGATCACTTTATGGATACTTTATATTGTCACATTAATTCTTTAGAGGTTTGTGTCATTATATTACTGTGTAGTTCCCATTGGTTAAAAATTAGGAACGAAATTTTGCAGATATTTGTAATTCTGTATATATGTGTCTAGCTACTACTAATATCAAGGACTAAACATTCTTATCACTCACTGAGTTTCCTTCTTTCTGTATGCAGCCACCATAGAACTCACCACTACCCATGTTTATCATCATATCCCAGTTGTGTGTGTGTGTGCACCTGTGCATGTGGTACACATGCCTGTATGAAGGGTCTTCCTCCATTGCACTCCACCTTATGTTTTGAAACAGGATTTCTCACTGATTGTGGAGCATACAGTTTTCCTTATCGTGGCTTGCTAGCAAGCACCAGATATCTTCCTGCGTTTACCTCTCTCCCAGAAGGACTGGATTACAGACACACACCACCGTACCTGGCTTTTAAGTAGGTGCTAGCAATCCATATTTCTGTCTTCATGCCTCCACATCAAACACTTTACCAGCTGAGATGTCTCCCAATGGCCAGATCCCATTTTCACCTGCTACTGAAGTTCACTAAAGTCAGATAAGAAGGGATGTCCTCTCAGAGCTCATGCATGCTCAGTATTACATCTTTACAAGTCATCCATGACGTGATACAGTACTCATTATGTCTCTTCAACATACTCCATTTCTCTCCCCAACCACCCCCATGAGAGTCCCATTCCTTAGCAAGATCTAGAGTAGCCTAGAGGGGCTGACCTTTCTGCTTCTTGAAAACCATGGCACACAGCCCACAAGTTCCAAGCTTACTCACTGAACAAGTTTTCAAATGTGACCTTTGGGAAATGATGCCTCATCTGACACAAGCACATGTTTTCCTCTCCCAGCCAATATTTTACATTCCGTACTGAGAGGAGGCACGCAGGGGGATACATGTTCTAGCCACCATCTATAATTAAAGATGACATTTTTTCTGAACTTGAAAAATAAACAACAACCTGCACAAGGAATCAAGGCAGATAGCACCATTGAAAATAAGCAGGGAGAAGGGAGCTTGCCATTTAAAATCATATACTCCTTAAATTACATTAGTAATTCAGCATGTCATCTGTTATTCAGCCAATTTTATAGAAATTACAGAGAGATTCATTCCTAATTAAGAATTATCTGATGGTTGGGCTTGACCTAGTTAAATTCTTATCTTTATGACATCAATCTTTTATAATGCTTCCAGAACCCTTGGCAAAAGCTCCAGTTTTATAAGTAAAAATTAATTAATTGGGACATTAAATTTGAAAGATGCTTTTATCTTTTCCCTGGTTCATGCCTTCACAACAGAAAGCAATAATTAACAGTTTTATTCATATATATAAAATATTTCCTTGAAGATTCCTACCCACTTTAAAGTTCTACTCCAAGCATCAAATGAGGTGGTGTCTAGATCTCTGCAAATGAAAAGAGGCTCATATGCAAATAGTCTACTCAGAGTATATTCCTTGGTCATCACTGCTTCTAGGATATGACATTTGTCTGTTATAAAGGTACTATTTAACCACTACTAATATCAAGGCCTAAAACATTTCATAACTGACTGGGTCTTCTTATACTTATGCCCAGCCAACATACAGCTCACCATTAACCATTATGTCCCTATTTATCATCACATCACACCTTTGTGTGTGGTCATCTGTGCAAACAGGTACCCATACATGAGTTGGATGTTTTCCTCCATAGCTCTCTGCTTTATGTTTTGAGATAGGGCCCATTATGGGACCAAGTGTGCTACCAAAACTAAGTACATTTTCTAGGTCAGTATAATTTGGTTGTGTGGGTAGAAGTTGTCTAAATATTTTTCAGCTTTTTCCCTGGAAAATTTTTCCTAGATAAACTCACATAAATTGACTTCCTCGAAAGTAAATATTTAACCGGTATTGAAATTATGACCTGACTTCATTGGCATGAGTTATTAGTGGATTTGCTTATTCATATATGTCCCATTGGTTTGTCAACTCAAGCATCATTTCCTTCTTAAGCATGATGTGTTTAGAAGAGAACAGTTAAGAAAACCACAGAAACTTCAGGGAGTAACAGGATTCATAATGGTCTGAATGATTTCATTTGGCCAAAATCATTTTGTCAGTCGGAGAAGGAGCCTTGAAGAATGGGGCGAGAGCTTTGAAGTATTTGAAAATGTTATTGAAAAACTGACAAAAAATAAAGTTTATAGTAAATAGGCTGATCCTTTCAAAGGAATTAGTATATTCAATACCTGTAACTGAACAAAAATAAGACTGCAAGAAGAGAAGAAAGCAAATTGCATTTGAGAGAAGGGATAGTACAATAATCTAGAATCTACCATCTGTGTAAGATCAAGTCTTTGCAGTCATTGAAAGGAAAGAGGTAGGTTAGGATTGCTAAGTCATTGCTGGAGATCACTCAAAACTACATTTTAGCATTGGATGCCTTGCCAAGTAGCTTCTAAGGACAGATTTCAAATAGGACCATTAACTATCTGATATACCTTGCACAATAGGGAGGATCTA
Organism: Mastomys coucha; assembly: GCF_008632895.1. Taxonomy (NCBI): domain Eukaryota; kingdom Metazoa; phylum Chordata; class Mammalia; order Rodentia; family Muridae; genus Mastomys; species Mastomys coucha. Next base: position 241,211,562 of record NW_022196905.1, read on the forward strand.
TCTCTACTCATTGGGGGTTTCTCAAGATTAGTGTCAGATCAATCAGGGGGATATGTTGGAAGTGGCAATGTTACTTCTTGGGCTAGCATGGGAGGTTCCCTTGGTATCTGGCTTTGGGACTCAGTCATGATGTTCAGACAGCAACATCCATGATATGCTAACAAACACCAAATGTTTCACATCTAGTCAGTTAACAGAACCAACATGTCAACATGTGAGTGAATGATTTTGGATCCTTCAGTTCCCAGCTATCTATCATTTATGGGCATGGTGCAGATGAACTGTTGCTCCTGAGTTCTATCTAAATGGTAACCAAATAAATGACTATTGACCTAATAAGCCACTATTAGATATAATTTGTTATGCAAAAGAGAAAACCTGATTGGTTTAACACTACTGTCATTTCTATATGTCATATTGCTTTCTGGTCAGGAAAAGTCTGAAAGGGTAACAGCAGTTTTGAAAGCAAAACCAAAAAGAAATGAAGTCCTCACTGATAACAAAACATGGAAAGGCCTATGTGTTTATGTTGCATGAGATGAAGCTCTAGGAAATCAGACTTGGGCATTTAATTCGGGTTTTCCAACTGAGTCCACAATTGCTATGGATTAGTGTAAGTGACCCAGCTGTTCCACAGCACTTGTGACTAAAGAACAAGATCAACAGATGGAACATTTGGTTTTCAAATTCAAGAAGTGAAAATCCCATTTCATCATAACTATGATTCTGAGTATTGTGGTTAGGAAAATCATTGAAAAGCTTGACCTGTGTCTTAGGAAAGTCAATTGAATGATTAAAGGTCTGAATATGATCTTCTATATGAAAGAGATGTTGGTGGGATTAACATTCTGATAGCCAGAGCTAGTGTATTATGGACCAAAAAGCAAGAATGTTGAGCCAGAACCAGAATGCAAGAAACGAACAACCTGTCTGAAGCCAGAAGCCTGGGATGATCATGTTCTTAGCCATTTCATTTCTGCAGAGACTTGTACTCTTAGACTATTTCATTACCAAAAAAGCAATAACATGCTTCATAGCTACAATATTAAGATTATTAAAGATAATTTATATAAAAAAACAAATCCAGGAAATCTCAGAGATCAGCAATTTATTTTCTCTAGACTTAGAAAATTGGAAATCTGGATTTTGGTTTATTTTAAAAATAAGATGGGATAGAGCAGTGTCCCAGTGATTAAGAATACTTACCAACTGTCTTGCAGAGACTGCAGGTTTGGTTCCCAGCACGAACACCATAGTTTATAACCAAACTTAATTCCAATGCCTATGCTCTTTTCAGATCTCTGAAGGCACCAGACATCAGACATGCATGCAAGCAAAACACTCACATATATACACTAAAAATAAAATAAACTGTACAAATTTTAATTGCATAAAAAAATAGATACCTAGCCCTCAGATTCCTGGCCTTGAAAAATAGTAGGCCCATTCCTTAAAGTCTTCCTCTAAAGTCCAGCTGTCTCTTTATGAGGGAAGTAGGGACCATTCTGCCAAAAGGAAGATGCTTCATTCCCTTTGATCCTTAAGGGATTACATAGATGTCTGCCTGTATCCTGTACCATATCCATGTGATGGTTTATACTGTCACCTGGGTAAGATCTAGAACCACCTTGGAAACCAGTATTTAGACATATTTTTAAGGATTATATAGATCATGTTAAGCTAGGAAGACACAACTAAATATGGCTACCATCTTTATACAGGCTACATCCTGGACCAAACACAAAGGAGAAAGCAAGCTGATCACACACGTTCACTCCTCCACACTGCTTCTTGACCAAGGACGTAATGTGATCAGTCACCTCATGTTTCTTTCCCTGAAGCCACACCCTTCCCACCATGGTGGATTAGACCTTCAAATTGTGAGCCAAAATCAACCTTTCTTTACTGGAGTTGATTTTTGTCACAGTAAGAAACAAGATAGCTAACACACTCCCTTAATGGCCTACATTTAAGAAGCCCAGCAGGCCTCTACTCTTAACACAAGAAAGGATTAGCATTGCACTAGCATAGGAAAAATTCTCACAAGCCACTGGGCAGCAGGACCACTCACAAGTCAGACTTTGAAGCTTTACAATCAGCTCTTCTCTTTTCTCCTCTAACACCAATACAAAGCTCTTGACTGATATTCAAAATATTCTCAACATTCATGTATGCAGAAAATGTTGTCTGTCAGACAAATGCCTGTACATTAAAGAAGCCATGAGCATTTAATATTCTACACCAAACACTGAGAGAACAAAATCCAAGGGCATTTTGTCCTTTCTATCAGAGATGCCTCCATTTCTTCCTTCTTTCCTCCCTGTTTTTTCGTCTGGAGGTAGCCATTAGGAGAAGGAAGTAGTTTACATTAGGATTTAGCTTATGCTTTCTCTTCATCCTTTGCTAGCTCCTTAACTTAGTCAAGTCTGTTAGCTGCTTTGCACTACAGTCTCTATACACAAAGTGGAAGTAATAACAGTTACCTCCCAGGGATGTTGCCAGAACTGAATAAGATGAAATGTGTGTCTGTGCCTGGGGTGAACAGGAAATTAGTCCTTATTTTTTTTTTTTTACTGGTAGGTTTCTTTGAGCTATTTCATTAACACTAAGAAGCAAACACCACCCCACCCCCCTTCTTCTGTCTTGTACTGAGATAGGCATCTGAAATATAGTTGCCAGGAGAAATGGCATTCAGGGAGTTGAGTCTTCACAGAAATGGGAAATGTAACTCCTTTCACTTTCTTGTTTTATTTTCTTTCTTATTTCTTCATAAAGTTGTGGATGCTGGTTATCCCAGCGGATCTGGGAGAAAACCAAATACTATTGTTCTGCTAAAGGAACATCAAAGTAAAATGGTTCCTAATGGCATTCTATTTGCTTGTAGATCAGTGTCTTGCTCAGTCATCATCAGAGAAACCTCGTTCTGTGGTGGGTGGGAAAAATAAAATCATATAACTGGACAACATGTAGAGAATGAGAGATCTTGGAGCACTCATTCTGAAATGAGATGTCGTAATCCGTCCAGCCAGCTCAGCAAACTCTGTGGAAGAGGTGGAATAATAACTGCAAGATCTAGTGGGGATGGAAGACACCTAGTAAACAAGGCCAACTACACAAAACTGAACTGATAAACATATGAAGTCATGGAGATTTGAGGCAGCATGCACAGGGGCCTGCACAGGTCTAAGCCAAATGCAGTTCCATCACCAAGAGGGGGAGTGGACATAAGCCCTATCCTAACTCTTGAGATATCTCCAGTTGAAAACTGCTTGCAATAGAAAAGTCATTTTCTCCAGTGGAGTTTCCCTGGGTAACAAGGGTATAGAAACCAAACTTCAGAGCAGACCCCATGCCTGACAATAGATGGCTAACACTAAAAGGAATAAATGAACTAAATGATATTTTTGGAGGTTCTTTGTTTTATAATGCTTTGTCTGACTTTTTAAAATCTACTTCATAGTTCCTTTGCTTATTATATCATAGTTTCTATTTTTGTGGTTTTATGGGATTTCTGTATATGCAAATGTGTGTCTCTCTGTGTGTCTGTGTTTCTTATGCTTTTTTCTTTTCCTATTTTTTTCTGCTTGCTTGTTTTGTCGTATTCTTTTATGTTCATTTTGATTTTTTTTTATCATCTGTTTGTTTTTCCTAATGAGAAAAAGAAAGGGTATAAACTTGAGTTGATAGAAATGTGGGAAGGATCAGGGAGGGGTTGGGAAGGGAAAACTGTAATCAGAATATATTATATGAAGGAAATAGTTTTCAATAAAAGAAGGGGATCTGGAAAGTGGTAGAAGAAGACTCCCTTTCTCTGGCTTTCCTTTAGGTAAATGTTATTAGCCTTGAACTCAGGCCATAAAAGTGTACATGAATAGCATGAGATTTGATTCCTCACTAGAGAGCATTACCTCTAATCTGGAAAGAAAACCTCCATCTTGATGTCTTGCATTTCTTTCTTCCCTCATGTTAAAACCTGAGTTTTCTAGCTTCAGTGCCAGTGACAACTGTGTGTCATAATGATGAGTCAAGGGATGAGATGCTGTATAGTTGAAGAAACCCCCAAAAGATACAATGGGACAAGCTTACACTCTGTACATAGTCAAATCTAATTCTAACTAAACTACTTGACACACCCCAGGGGACAAAAACTCTGGCAGTAAAGATTGTTGATACACCACACCATATATCTCTCTCTTTCTCTCTCTCTCTCTCTCTCTCTCTCTCTCTCTCTCTCTCTCTCTCTCTCTCTTTCTTCTCTCTCCCTCTCTCTCTCTCTCTCTCTCTCTCTCTCATACACACACACACACACATACACACATACACACACACAACAAACAAACTAACAAAATACTATGACTTTCTCCCCTTAAAATTTGTGAACAGCAACATGTGTCAGGTATGGAGACAAGTAGACGTGATCATGATCAAATTCCGTGTCACACAGCAGAAAAAAAAAAATCACTTAAGAGAAAGCATAAAGCTTTAATAGGAAGTTCACCCTTTTCCCTTATTTCTTTCCTTCCTTCCAAATAGCATTGAACACTTGTGATGTGCCACATACTGGGATGGGCACCAAGGCAATAAGCACTGATCTCAAAGTAATTCTGGACTGGTAGAGGCAAACTCAAATCTATCTAAGGGTTTACCAGAGTGTATGGAGAACTCCGTGAATACCATCAGTTTATGGGTCTAGAATAATATATTTAGTTTGATTTGGGGGGCAGGGAAGAGTCAAGGAAGACTTAGGGAGATAGATGTTCTGGGTATAAAAAGGTAATGAAGTTCAAAAAAATAATGATTTGTATTCCAAAAAACTGTAATTCAAACTGGCATTTCCTATACCCCATATTGGTTGCATGTTCTATTGTCATGAATAGCTTTTCTTCTATCTTGATGTTTCTCCATACCAACTATAATTAAATCTGCTTTTAATGCTACCTAAAACCCTAACCATACAGCCAGTACTCGATGAAGACAGATGTATACTTTGTAATCATGGAAAGGCAACTACAAACTTCATCTGAATAGCTTCATGATTTGTGAAGCAATCTTCCGTGCAACTAGAAAATTAGATGAATTATTGCTTCCATCTGTTTAGTGATAGGTGGAGACAAGTATCTAGAATACAAGAACTCCCTAGATGGCAGTTCAGCTTTAACTTGAGCCTCATTGCCAGGAGGGCCATGCAAAATGTAAAAATTGGTTAAGTAGATAATCAGGTAGGATAGCATTGGCTCTCAGAGGTGGAAAAGGAAGGGGGTGGGGTTGAAGGAGGGACAACATTTGGGATGTAAATATATAAATAAATGTATAAATAAAAAAATTGAAAAGATATACTTGCCTGTAAGAAATGTATAAATACATCTCAAGATAGTTTTTATTGAAGTCATAGAAATCCTACTGTATTATATATTAGAAGTTTATCCTCTTTTGAATCATTATAATGACACTCTAAGTAATATATTAGAAACCATGTTATATATATGAGAATATTAATGGGTACCTGAGATTTTTTTAAGTTTTCTCAGGGCCACATAGACAACAGAAGTTTCAGAATTCTACTCCAGTTCACTTGTGTTCTCAGATTGTCTCTGAGACTGGATCTTTAGAATAGAATATATTTCATAACACATTCCACTTTGAATCAACTATGTGTCGTAGAGGTAACATTTTTATGAATGAAGACAGGACAAATGAAATAGCAACATTTCCCAGTGCTTCTAGAATGGAAGCCCTGGTGTTTCCCAGATAGATAGCTACTCAACAAGAAACATTTGTGGATAGTGTAAATCTCCTTTCTGAATGCACATCAACGGTTGCCGATCTCTTAACTAGAAGAAGTAATTGTTGTCTGCTACAAGTTTGTTCTGTATCCAATAATATTGTCCATGATTCTTGCTAATTACCCCACAATGGGTTCTTCAAAGAAACCAAAGAGTGATCTACTATGTAGGTACATTTCAGTCTTACCCATTCTTACTGAATAAAGAGAAGAGAAAAGAGACACAGGCCATATATTCTCAGTTAGTGAATGACCAAACAGATTACTTGGAAGAGAATAGGAGAAGTAACAAAAAACATTCTCTCTGTGTCACAGAAAACACATAAACCAAACCAAAACTCAATATCACCGTTAGATGCTCCTGGGGGCCCCTGAAGGAGACAAAGTCACATTCCAGGTTTTGTGTTATAAACTTGAAAGCTTTCTTTTCATCTACCCTAAATTATCCAAGGCAATTTCATCTCTCTTCCTCAGAAGAAATTTTGACAACCCCTTTGGCACCTGGAAAATGGCTGGGTACAATAGGAAGAACACAAAATTTGACATCATTAAACAGAAGATTAGATCTGGTTCAGCACTTCCTACCTGTGTGACTACGGGCAAGCTACCACTGAGAGGCTCACAAAACTATGGAAAATAGTAAATGTGTGTGAGGCATTGTGCAATCTTTTGAACAGACTCCAATCCAAAGGGATAAAGAATTAAATATCACATCATTTTACAAACAGCTGTAGACCAAGAATATAATGTTAATGACAAATAGAACCACATTCTCCAACCACAAAAGTACCTGCCATTTTCCAGGTAATGCTTGTGTGTCTACCTCACTGTTGCAGTAAAACTCAGAGAAAATTCTCTGTATGCTTCTAGAGCTGGCCAACAGAAGTGTTCATATTCAGATTGTAGCTTGATACCAAGGCCAGTCACCTTCTACTAGAATACATGAACTTTTTCCTGATAGTTAATATAGCAATCTCAAGTCAGATGATGTCAGTGGAACTGTGATGGTGAACCTTGATCATTAACTTCACTGAGTTGTGGAATCACATAAGAGATTACTAAAACACACCTTCTGAATATATCTGTGAGAGTGTTTTCAAAACAAATTAATGGTGAGGGAAAGGAAACTCTGAGTGTGAGGTGTACCAACCCATAGCCTGCTATCTTATTTAGAATAGTAAAAGGAAAGGAGAATTCCAATGCCATTAGGTGCCTTCTTTTTACTGTATGAATTCCTTAGACTCATCAAGTCCTGTCTACCATGATGAACACGAATTTCTAAAGTAGTGAGCCTAAACAACTCTTTTTTTCCCCATACGATTTTGTTTCCTTATTTTGTTTTTCAGGCATTTTTGAGTCATTTTATCGTTACTATTTTGGTATAGAGTCTCACTATGTAGAAAAGGCAAGGGTCAGAATTGAGATACTCTTGCCTTAGCTTCATGAGAGCTTAGAGTACAGTGGATACCACCACTGCTGGCATTAAGTTGTTTTTCCTTGAAGTTTGTAACAGGAACAATAAAGGTGGCTACTGCAAGACATACAGTAAAACAAACAAAAAAAATATTTGAATCAAACCCATCAACTGTACTTAACAATGGTTCATTTGCAGTATACCATTCAGTTTGTAAAGAGATTAATAGATGTCCTCCTCTTTGCCTACTACCTAGCTGGCACTTGCTGATTAAGTTCTGCTGCAATAGGCACTGGAAGTAAAGGCCATTGGACAAGTTAGGGAATCTTTGCTTAAATTCCCACATGCTCATAAATGGTAGAACTAAAGTTTAAAGGCATTTCTTCCCACAAAGATAAAATGTACACATGTAAAATCAGGTGATTTGAGAGATAAGTCAGTAGGTGGATCTTTGTCTTGGTAGAGTATCAATTTTCTGATTTTGATTAAGCACAATGGTTATGTGGGTTTCTAGCCTTGGAACAATTGGTTAATATGTCTATGAAATGTCTTCATGATATTTTTGTAATGTCTCATGAGTATATGATGTATTGACAGAAAACTCTGCAGGAGTAATTTGAAGAGTATTTAATGAAAGGGCTATATACAGACTTGTGGCAGTATATAGGACACCAGGGAGGGCCAGGACAGTGTCTGAAGTCTGGCACCAGCTGTCTGAAGGTCTAAAGAGGAATGTTTTCCTATCTAGAGAGAGAGCTGACCTATAATTAGTGTAAAGAGGTATCCATTTTACAGCCAGTAGCAGAAAAAAGAAATTATCATCCACTGCTTCCTCCCTGAGTGCATGTCCATGCCACCAACTCTGAAGGCAAAGGAGCTTTGTGACTGCTGATCTGTCAGTTTACAGAAGATGGGGGTCATGAATCTTGGAAAAGAGAGGACATACAAACTAGAAGTTATATCATATGGCTTCTAACCAGGGTTTCTCCCACCATGACTCTCCACTGTAACTTTTGTGTAGACTTCAGAGGCTCTGGTAATCTTGGTCTGGCTCTTTGCTTGCAAGTTTGTTTTATCTCTTTTTTCATAGAGCTTCCTGTATGTGGAATGTCCATGCTGCTCTTATTCACACAACAGCTGTCAAAATGTCTGCCAACCCCAACCAAGATGGTATATTATAGTTTGGATGCTGAGTACTTCACAAAAACCCATTTATTTAAAGAGGATCGTGATTAAAGAGCGTGCCTTTCAAAGTATAAAACAGGACTTAATCATAGACAGATTAGAAGACAGCTTTGGGGTTCTAGTTCTATAAAGGATGCTAAATGCTATCTGGGTATCCTGGGTATAAAGTTCTGTTTAATTCAACATTCAATGGGCAATTCTAAAATGACTAGGAAGGAGGAATTTGAAAGCATATACCATGAGTGAACTGTGAAACTGAACTACCCATGGCATGATAATAATTTGCCTTCTTATCTAACTGGATATATATATATATATATATA
>NW_022196905.1:241220275-241260881 GCF_008632895.1 Mastomys coucha
TATATATATATATATATATATATGATGTATATGTATATATGTACATATATATGTATGCATATATATGTATACATACATATATATATATATAATTGAATTGAATTTATTGAGTTCAATTGAAATTGAAGAGTCTATACTTATATTCTAATTGAATAGAAATACAATTGAACATACACACACACACATATCATGGCCTCAAACTCACTATGTAGCAGAAAATAACCCTGACCTTCTGATTATCCTTACAGTCATCTCCTAAGTTCTGGAATTACCAGCATGTTCTCCAGATGTATTTGGAGCAGGGCTTTTAGCATAATAGACAAGTACTCTGTAAATTGAGTTGTCCTTGGGCCCCTTAGCTAATTTTCTTTTTTTAACAAAGTAAAACATAATATGTTGAACAAAACATCATATCAAATTTGGAAAAGACAAGCCAACAGAAAATAGAAGAGCTGGTAGAGAAGGCACAAGAATCAGAGACCCATGCATCCACACATTCAGGAGTACCATAAAGGTACTAAACCTACCTCTATAATTTATACACAGAAGACCTGGTACAATCTCTTGTAGGTACTATGCTTGCTGCTTCTGTCTCTGGAAGTTCATATAACATTTGCTCAGTTGTTTTTTTAAGAGACCCTTGTTCTTCTGGTTTCCTCCCATGCTCTCTCTCTTGCCTGCTCCTTCTGCCTCATATTCTCCTATGCTTTCTTCCATGAGCTCTAAGGTAAAGGATTTGAAGGAGATATCTCATTTAGATCTGTGTGTTCCGAGGTCTTTTTCTCTGTATAATGTCTTGCTAGAAGTCTCTGCATTTGTTCCCATCTGCTGCCTCTCTGATGGTGGTGGACGAAGGCATCAATCTATGGGTATAGTATAATATCATTAGGAGTCATTTTATTGTTACTTGTATTGGTTTATGTTCTTATGCTAATTGTGTTAATCAAAAAACCTGTTTGTCATGTCCTGAGTGAGTGCTAAAGGAAGCCTGGCCATAGTTGGCTTTGATTGGGAAATAAAGGGAGACAGAGGCAAGATTTTGAGGATTACTAGGAAAGAAACACAGGAGAAGGGGAGACAGGTGCCCACCACGAGATGGGCATAGGACTTGGTCATCCAAGCAGTGTCAGATTTAGGTTCCATCTCATGGAAGGGGCCTTAAGTCAAATAAAATATTGGTTGGTTCCTCCCACAGATTTGTGCCACCATTGTACTAACTTATTTTGGCAGAAAACTCAAAGGAGAATCAGTACCAGGTATGATGGCATGTACATCTAAGCTTATCTCATGGGAGGCTGAAGCAGGCTGATCACGAGTTTGAGATCAGCGATGGTAGATAGTGAGACTGACCTAAGATAAAAATACTATCAAATAAATATAAGACAATGAGCTTGCTGAATTTATTACATATCTGTTACCATGTAGCTACTTGACATAATAAACTTTTGAAAATGGAAAATTAATTTTGGCCCATATTTTCAGAAGCTAAACTCGGTTGCTTTCTGCCCTGTAATTGTGACAGTGGCTGTGGGAAAGTAGTGTGACCCATAGTGAGAACATATCCAAAGGCAGCTGCAAAGGGAAGCAAAGACAAAAGGAGGTGCCAAGCTGTGTTTGAGCTATGTTCTCATGAACAGAAAACTTCTGAGAAGGACCAATCTCTTAAAAGTTTTAACAACACCTAAGAGCACCAGATGATGAGGACCAAGGCCTTTTAACCTATGGGCCTCTGGGAGATACCGCTATAATCCATCGGATTTGCCTGTGTCCTTTTCTACCTCTACAATGAAATACTTGAGGCTGAGTAGATTACAGTGCAAAGGTATCTTTAGCCTACTGATTTAAATATTCAGGAACATGGCACCAACATTTGCTTCAACCACATCTGCATTTGTCTCATAGTATACAGTATAACGATGAGACTGTTTCCAAGGGGAAATAATCACACTCCACACCAAGAAGTCAGAAACCAATGGCAGCAACAGTCTAATACTGCTACAACAACCCTGTCAGAAGAAGTAGCCAGGCTCCTTTGAGAACTATTCTAATCTCAGTGAAGAGATATGTCCCCAGTGACCTTCCATTAGGCTCCACATCATTTGTTTGTTTGTTTGTTTGTTTTTGTCGAGGAACTACTTTTATTCATGAAGCATGTTGAAATCATTGAAAATATAGAAACATTGAAATCTACTATCATTTTCTAAGTGTTATTTTCTCTCTTTGGATGAGTCCATAGATGCTGATAACAAGAGAGTTACATTTTTACTATTTGAAATTCTTATCCAAATAAGCCCAACATCTTAAAGGTTCTACCAGCTCTTAATATACCCACACTAAGGCTCTCCACACATGGACCTTTGCAGATGTACTGAAAATCTACCTAGACCACAGTAGTGATATATTTTTTTTTGCTTCATTCTTTATAAAGTTAATTTAAACATTATGCCAGTTTACACAGAAAATTTTTCTCTGCTTATTTTATTCCATCTTGAAAATAATTCTGTGACAATAGAATTCCTGGGGCCAAATATCAGTGTATGTACTACAGATGAGCATCATGGTCAATAATTATCTAACTCACTTCCTTAGAGAGAGTCCAGCATGACATTTTGCAATCTTTAGCTTGTTTGTATGAATGTCTGATGACTACCTATCATGTATGTGAAATTATGTTATCAAGACAAAAAGGCAAAATAAAGCTCTGTGGTTAGTCTTCAGCTTTGAAAAAGTGTAGAATGTAGCCAAGTATAGGAAAGGCAGAATATAACTTAAGGAGAACACTTGGGATGTGAACCCAGTTTCTGTAGTACAGCCTTGGTTCTATTAACAAGCCTCTGCCTATTTCTAAACCTGGTATAGATTGTGGTCAATCATATGCCAGGTAAATGGATCCAACTTAATGGTTTCTGTGGCTCTCACCAGTTCCAGAGATGGATGGAGATATCTTTTAGTCTCCTCTGTGATGGTGAGCTTAGAAGCCATTGGAAGAGGATGCCCACTCACAGTAAAGAATGAGCCCAGGGGAGATACTGGTGGACAAGGAAAGTGGTTTTGAAAATCTGACTAATGATGGCCTTGGAAAAGGAATGACTGATTGGGTAAGAAGAAAGGAGGGCATATTTGTGGAACAGGGTGCTCTAGCAGCTGACCTGTTGCTATTCATTAGTTTGGGGACCTTACATAATGTTGTTAGGGATTCTCTGGATAAAATGTCCTAATGTGAATCCTGTTTCACTTTAACTGAGAAAGGCCCACTGATAATATCCACTTGCTTGGCTTCAGATAATCCAAAGCCAGGGCCACTGTGATAGATACCTGCAGCTCTCTCTACAAGTAGGGGCATGCCCCATCATTTTCTTCCTAACAACACCATCAGTCTCTCAGAATCCCACAGGTTAAGATCCTCTGGCCCTTGCTATGGTGGTTAGCCCCAACTGTGTACTGTCTAAGCGTATCCCATTTATCAGTCAACAGCACATACAAACAACAATCATCATTCCCATGGCAAACTTAGGACTGTTGGAAAATCTATATGAGACCAGAAGTTGTTTCTTAGTGAAGGAGAAATATAATTTCTTACCTGTGTACAGAATCTTTGATAGTTCAGAAGGTCTTTTGCAGTCAGAATGGGCCATTTTTTAAGGTTAAGCTATTTAAAGATGGAAGCAGAAATATGGAGGTTTATGGGAGTATGTCTTTAACATTTTTAAACTGCTGGGCTAAACTCATTTTGAAACAAATGAATCATTCATCTAATATTGAGCTTTCTGGTATTTGTGATATAACAAATTAAGTGATAGCTTTATACATATTTAATAATCATAATGAGAATCTCACGAAACCTCCAAAAGATAATGACTTTACCAGTCAAGCAAAATTAAAACTGTGTAAATAAACTCTACTAGAATGCATCAAGCTTATATTTAAGCCTAATGAATAGTCTTTGATGTTATTGCTGTTGCTTTGAGACTGAGTGTTATATAGCCCAGGCTGGTTGCACACTTGTTATGTAGCCAAGGATGTCTTTGAAATAATAATCTTCCTGCCTGCTTTTCCCAGGCCTGGGATTATAGCATCTACCACATCCAACTCCTTTTTTCACCTTCTTTTTCCTTCCTCACTAAAGGCAATGGATTCCCTTTTATTCTATTACTATTTAAGCAGCCCAGTCTTTATTCCATTCAACTTTTTATATTCAATTTGACTTTGGATTAGAAAAAGTATAGCTATGTTTTTTAATTTTGGAAGGCAATAATACTACCTATATGTCATTGCAGCTAGGGAAATTTTATTATACCATCTTGTACATATGTGTTATGTACATGAAAGAACACATGACTAAACATTAAGTGTCAAATTGTTACTAAGAAATTAGTATATAACTTCCAAGGGAAACATGGGCTTTTTGCTGTAATTTTAGTGTCACTGTAGGACATGAAGGCTGTCCCCTTCTGTTCCTCCTTAGCTGCGGGGTCAGGTACACAATGGAAAATGTAAACCACAAGAGTTCAGGGTGAGCAGGAAGACTTTATAATAGGCACAGTTCTACCCAAGATCTGAGCAATGATTCAAAGTGAAATACAAGGAAGAAATTCATGGGAACAACAGAAAATCAGAGGGGAAAACTTTGTGTATGTGTTTGTTGGTGGTGGTGGTGGTTGTGTGTGTGTGTGTGTGTGTGTGTTCCTGCACACAAACACTTTGTTTTATTTTGTTTTACATGAACTTTTGCAGTTGCTGTTATTACTAAACTAATAGTCCCATTTACTTGGAAACTTAGTGTGACACTGTCCATGCCACCAAGGTTCAATTTAATCAGAAGTCAGTGATACAATTGAGGTTTGAGTCCTTGATGAAATTGTAACAGGAATAATAAAACACTCATAATGAACTTTTACAACATCAGTGAGTGAAATATTTGTCCTGGTGTCTAAAGTGTTGTTCTGGACTCATGCTTGTATAATTATGTTATATGTATGATATAAATATGTCCTGACTAGCTGACTGAGTTTAGGTGCATTCAAAACTTACATTCTTAATGTTTTTTTTTTTTCACAAACCCATGGTTGTTTCTGGCAAACTTTATTTCACTGATTGCAGAATGCTGCTGGTCTAGAAGACAGAAGCCTTAACAAATTTTTGATATATATTAAAGGTTTGATGTGATGGTTAATATTGACTATCACAGTGGTAGGCTCTAAAATCACTTAAGAGACAAGCCTATGGGCACATATATGAGGAAATGTCTAGCCTAGGTTAGCCTTTAGGAATGTCTATGGGAGGTTTTCTTGATTCAGCTAGGGAAAACACACCTTAAAAGTGGTTGGTACCATCCCTAGACTTGGGTATTATTAGGCTGAATGAAAAAGCAGGAAACTATCTGAACTCCAGTGATCAGTATTCCCTGCTTGGTTGGTGTCTGAGGCTGCAATGTGACCAGATGCCTCAAGTTTCTGCTGCCAGGACTTCTCAGACTGTGAACCAAACTAAATTGTTTCTACCTTTAACTGCTTTTGCAAAGATATCTTTTTCAAAGCAATAGGAATGGTAACTACAGTATGAGGAAAACCTCTATTACAATGATGGTATATCCTTTTAAGAAACACTACCTTCCAGAGTCTTTACAAGAAAATGAGCAAGTATTATGAGGTATGAGGACAATTGACTTCACCACTTTCAATTGTGAAAAGAAGTTGAATTAATACCACAGCCATTGAATTTCATTTCTAAGACTATAGGAATTATATATGATAAATCCACATCAGATATGTCTAAATGATCTCTTTCAATGAGTTTTAAAAACTCATAATGATAATATACTTTTCTGTTACAGTTTAATTGGCAGGCATTTTTCTTTGTTAGTCTTACATACAATTGTGGTATACCATTACATTGATAGTTTCTAGATACAGTGAAATAAATGGCAATGTATCCAAATACAAGTTATAAAATAAATCCCAAATCAAATCAATTATACAAAATAAATTCAGTAGGCAACCTAAGTTCTTTCTCTGTCAGTAATTTCTATTATTATTCTATATTTATGACAAATATTTTAAGTATTTATTTTCATTGAAAAATTAAAAATATAGGAAAAAATGGATGTGTGTGTGTGTATACATATTCTATATATCATATATATGAAAACAATGCTGAAATCCTACCTGAGGATGAGTTAATACTTATCTTCATACCACATAGATTCATTCCTCAGTTGGAAGATACTACCTGTGCTTGATCAGAGTCTTTGTGTTTTGTATCCAGAAGGGATTTATCTTAAAGACTTTCCATTGAGGATTCAAAATACCAGATGAAAAGAGGATTTATTTTGGTTTATGGTTTCACTGGTTTCAATGGACAGCCATCTGGCATTTCGGTCTAAGAAGTTTTAATACAATCACATGGTGGAACAAAGCTAATCACCTCATGGTAGAAGGAGAGAGGGGTAGAGAATGTGGTTGATATGAAATATATCCTTCAAAGTCACACATTCAATTCATTCCTCTAATTATGTATCACATTCTATGAAGTTCCTACCACTTCCTATGGATGGAATAACCTATGGATGATATTGCAGCCCCAGTGATCATTGGAGACCAGGCCTTCAGCACGTGAGCTTTGAGTTACTATGTCAGATCTAAACCACAGTAGTTAGTCAAATGGAGCTCTTCCTTTCTAAGGTCAAATAATTGTCTTAAGGTTGATTCTGATGCTTAAATCATTTGCAAGTTTCTTTTCAATGTAAGATTGTGCTTTTCCCAGGTTAAAATACACAGATAAGAATTCACTGGGTGATGGATGTTGAAGAGTCTCAGCCTACTTCTTCAAGTGGAAAGCATGCCGAAGTATCCCAAGTAACTGAGACTCATAAACCTTATTGCCTAATGCCAGGGTTGGAAAAACAGAGGTTCTAAAAGTTAAGAGTTTTCTCCAAGGACACGAAGACATTGGATGATGTGGGGGCCAATTCAAGTTCTGTGGGATGTACAAATGTCTCCTTCTATCTTGACACGTTTTATTGAAGTAAATATCCCTAAGATATGTGGTCATCTCAAATCTGCATCCTTCAGGGAAAGACAAATGTGATTACATGGCACCAGTTTGATTGTTTCAGGATGTCGGGATAACAGAAGTCTCTTATTTCTTGGCATAATTCACATTGATTGTCAATTGTACGAGATCTGTAATCATCTAGGAGAAATGTTTCTGAGAGTGTCTTTGATGGGTTATATAGATCAAGTTAGGAAATGGCAAAAAGCTACCATAATTGTGGCTGGCATATCCATGGAATATGATCCTGGACTGAATTGAAAGTGAGCTAGGCAGTCCATTCATATATCCATGTTTGCAGATTGTGGATAAAGTATGACCAACTGCCTTTGCTCTTTCTACCATAACTCCCTGACATGATGGACTGTGCCCTCACACTGGGGGCCCTTCCTCTGGACATTTGCATTTGTCCAGCATTCCATCCTAGCAGTGTGGAAAGGAACTTATAAACCTCCACAGTATACATCATGGCTGAGGTGGTTACCCAGTCTTTTCCCTCCATCTCCATTATGAGCTTCTGCTCATAAACTAAGCTTTAGAACAGTTAGTGTTTCTTCCATAAAGTGTTCAATGCTGAGTTACTAGCATTCTCTCCTGTGTCCCCCTAGGGCCTCATATTTCTCTTTATCACCACGTCTTTACCGTTGTATCTCAGGTTATAAGATAGGGCATTAGATAAGCTCCCCAAGGACAAGGAGGGAACACGTAAGAGGTTCTCAAGAGGATTTGAAATAAAAACACTTTAAAAATAAATAAAGAGTTTTTGTTTGTGGAGGGGGCAGTCTTCAGAATCCATGCAATGCCCTCTGTGTATTAACATCAGCTGTACACTTAAGTCTGTGCCAGCATTAGGAACCTCATTTGAAGGGGTGGTCCTTGTCCTCCAGAAGCTTACCTAATGACCTGATGTATAACCTGAGATGGAATTCTATTGGGAAAAACTGATTTTTCCTTTGCCCTGGGTTATCAATTGCAGGTGGCTTCTCAGTTAAGATCACGACTCAGTGCTTGCTTCCCCTCTCTAAGTTCCAAAACCCCAGTTGGACTTGAACTTATTCAAATTATGTGTGCAATACCAGAATCTGTGAGTTTCTTTATCAGTCCGCTAGTGTCTGGAAGACACTGCTTCCTCTGAATCATCCTTTACCTCCATCTCTTCCAATCTTTCTGCTTCTCCTTTTGCATAGCTCCCTGAGACCCAGAGAGAGGGTTTGGTGACCATAACCTAATTAGAACATAGTGCTTCAAAGTCTTTCATGATTGTCCAGGTATGGGTCTCTGTTTTGATTCATCTACAGCTAGAAGAAGCTTCTCCGGTGTGGGCTGAGTGAGGCGCTGATCTATGGGGATCACAACATGTCCCTAGAAAGCATTTTATTGCTGTGCTCTTTTAGCAGAATAGTAATAGTAGGCTTTTAACCTAGGCTCACGAGATATCCAGGGTTAGGTTCTTAGACAGGTTTGCAATGTCAAGTATGTGTTCTATCTCATCAATGGGTCTTCAAGTCAGTAAGAAGGTAGTTAGTGACTTTTCTTTCTTTAACTAGGTAACTGCCCTTTCTTCAAATAATGCCTAGTTACCTGTAAGAATTCCTTTCAGACCACTTGGTCTTATGTAAACGCTGGTATTGCATCTTGTAATTTCACACTGGAAGATTGGTGACCATTGAAATTAAATAATTACATGTTACCACAAATTTTGATAACTGTCTCCTGACAATTGCCTAGGTAAGGCAAGGAGCTGCCTACAATTTTACCACTTCTCTATCCTCGGCACATGATACAGTACCAGTGATGCTTAAAAATATGTGTCAGGCCAAGAAAAGGAATCAGTGAATGAATGGATAATGATTCCCTAGCTTGCTTTGGGGATGAAGTGGTACCAGGCAGTGCAAGATAGCTCACGTTCATTCATCCCTCTAAGCTTTCCCATCCTCTTCCCGGTTCTTCCCCTCTGCAGCTGCTTTCCTAAAGAATCTCTGAATCTCTCCCCTTTTTTTGAATCACAGGAGCTGGCTGCTGGGAACACCCACAGATGCACTCTACAAACACACAACTTACTCTGAGTAATCACATTGATTTGGAATTAACGGCCATTCAGATACCTCATTGAAGATGCCATCTGGGATGTTATCGCTCTTCAGAGGTATATCATATTCTGAGAAAATCTGTCAGAATATAGAAATAACTCATCAGAATGGCTATGGCTGCATCTCACTGTGCTGGCTAGGCACATGGAGTTGGAGGCTTCAGCTTCCACCTCCCTTTCTTGACACACTGTACGAAATAATAGCCGTTCTTCTATTTTTCAAGAGAAAAAGAAACCGAGAGAGTTCAGCAACATTCAGAAAGTGGTCCTGGGTGCCAGTGGGCATCTAAAAGAATCATCTTGAAAATGACCTCTCATGTGAGAAATTACAAGATACAATAAAAGCAAATAACGATGTTTACATAAGACCAAGTAGTCTGGAAGGAATTCTTGCAGGTGATACCACTAGACATTATTTGAAGGAAGGAAAGTTGTCTCTGGCCTTAGAATGTACTTAGCTAACACCAAGCTTTGCCCTTAGGAATCATGGAGCTATATCAAGGCAAGTTTTTTGAACTTTTTGAGAGTTTCTTGGTCACAAGTTCTCCACTCAAAGGCCACTGTAGAGTTTCAAGTGTGATGTATGTCTAGTAGATTCTCACCAAACCAAACTTCTTTAAGTCTTTAAGATCCTAGGTCGAGCCTAGTACCACAGAAAGAAATGGTAATGATTCATTTTACTGTATCTTAATGCTAGAAAACATACACTATTGTAAACGTCATTGCTAATGGTATCCTTGCAAACTAGCTCTCACAGGACTATGGGAAAATTTTTCCTATTCCTGTGATGTAAATATTCCCTCCACAGCCTGTTTTGAGCTATCAAATCTCATCAGCTAGCTTCCCAAATGTCTGCCTATGTCATAATAGGATCTTGTAAGCCAATATAAGCCAGCTTAGCAACAAACAATAAGAACACATTCAGATCTTGTCCCTTCCCCTGCTTGGCTGATGACAAGCTTTGACTATACCCAAAGAAAGCCAAACCACAAGGTTCACAGTAGCTGTCTGCCCCCTCAGCCATTTAGGAGGAACACCTGGAGACATCCCGGGTGCTGCCTGCTTTCACAACTGCCTTTCAGCCCTGTGGCAGAGACACCCTCTGTGGGCAGAGTCCTATTGTCATACCAGGGAAAGTCAGTATTATTCAGCAGGCCCTTTAGAATTGAGAGTAGCATTTGAAAAGGATTATCCCAGGCAAAGCCATCAACCGCTGTGTACTCATTGAACTTAAAACAATGCAAGATTGATTATTTTTGTAGTCTATGCAAATTACAAATGACATTGCTATTAAATCCTTGGTACTTCACTTCAATTCCAAGGGTTTCAGTTACTGTTTTCAAATAAAAAAAAAAGATTTAAAATGTGCTTGTGTGTGTGTGTGTGTGTGTGTGTGTATGTCTTCTCTCTTAACAAAAGGGGGGGAGTCATACTTAGAGCACAATAATAAATAATTCCTTATGTACATGATTTTTAAAAAGACAAAGCATCTTGCAAAATTCCCTCAGCTGTGTTGATTTTTCACTTCATACATGGCTCCTAAATAGAATGCCAAGGCCCTGTTGCAGTATTTTCATTTCTAATTGAATGGTTTTACACTTTCCCTGGGCTACACTAAAATGAGTCCTCTCTATCCTCCATAGCCCAACCCATTGAATTTGTCACTTCTGCACAAGCTTTAGAAAATACCACAGGTGTTCTCACTAATTGACTTAAATTGCCTTTCATACAAAGACACACATTAAGAGTATTAAAGTGTATGACTTTGGACACAGAAAGGAGTCTTAAGAGGAATCCTTTTTTCTAATGTAGGCTGGGGATTGGGTAGTTTGCATGTTTCACACTGAATACCAAAGCATTGTGATTGTGGAGCAATATACAAATTATCACATATCTGCCCAATAGTACTGTTTTCATTTTACAAGGGAATCTCTCTGAAGCTTCTAGAGAAAGAGATGAGGCAGGATCCGAACACATTTTTCTCTAATGGCAATTATCCTTGCTTTGCCTGCAGCATCATCACTCTGCCTCCTGCATATCCATCTGAAGAGCTGTCTACAAACTCTCCTTATTCCTTCTGAGCATTTACAGTCAAAGCAAAGTCACCTTCTGTCTCTGCCTTGTCTCTGACTTGAACTTGAGATGATGTCATGGGATAGTCAAATTAAATCAGGACAGATATATCCAAGTCTTACTTCATTGGAGATGCTGTGTGAGGTGTCAAGTAACTACAGTGTCTTTCCCACAGGAAGCTAATTCCTTCACACACAGATAGAAAGACAAGTACAGGGAGAATTTAGGTCCTAATTATGGTCAACCCCAACCCTGAGCTCCTCCTGCTCCTCCTTTCTTTCCAAGGCTCTGAGGCTTTGACTGTATGCCTGCATGCCTGAATGCCTATCAAACACACACTGTCTTCCTTACTACCCTCAAGCTCTTTCTACCCAATGTTCAAAATCCCCAGAGTCTACCACTGCTCTCCCTCTGAGAGCCATTCACACCTCCCCAGTGCAACTCTTATATCCATTGCTAGTGTCCCTACACTGGGATCCACTATCTGTAGCCTAGAAGATTTAATCAACTTTGAACTTTTTTGAACCTTTATATTCATTTTATGTGTACAGGTGTTGTGCCCAGTGCACATCTCTGCCTGGTACCTGAAGAGGCCAGAATGGGGTGTTGGATCCATGGGGCTGGAGTTACAGATATTTAAAACACTTGTGAGCCTTCTTCATGTTGGAGTTGGAAATCGAAACCTGGTCTTATAGAAGTACAGTTAAGGTTCTTAACCACCGAGTCACCCCTCCACTTCCAAATGAAGCAGTTTTGAAACTGAATTCCCACTGTATAGAGAGCCCTGCACAAATTGCAGGGTTAATTTTGGTTTTACATTTTCAACTTTTGTCATGACTCTTGACTGCTCCAAAGGTTTCAATAAAATACTTTCCAAATGAAGCCTTACCAACTAGATGAGGAAAGACATCTTCGGCTACAGTTTATCTTAAGTTTAGACTTAAGGACCCTCTGTCCCCTGTATTTATTTTTTAATGCCAATCAGCTAGTTCCCCTCTGAGGCTATGTGTGGAACTAAGGGCCTATGCAGAGTTGTTTAAAAACTCTGGCCTGTGAAATAAATCTAGTTCATTAAGCCTAATATTCAAGGCTCTCTGTCCCGACAGACTTAAAAGCCATTCCCTAGGATTGCTACAACATTCAGGGTTCTTGGAACATTCCTGACACACGATAAATATCTAGTAAAAGGAGTTTGTTTTAATAGTTGTCGTTTCTAATCTTTTGACGGTTTATAGATCTTTAACTTCTATTATGTTATTTGAAGGCCAATACCCTATGTTTGCAGTCCCCAATAACCTCTCTCTTGTCATTCTCTTTTTTCTCATCGTAAAATTTCTTACATACCTAATATCTGTATGCACAGTCCCATCCCTCTGCCAAAGCCCACTGCCTTTTGGATTATTATCCCAGCAGAAACCATCTCTCCCAGCTCTGAATGTTTACAGACTTGCACCAGGCCTCTCCTAGGGCCTAGCTACATCATTAGTCTGCTAGTCTATTCCATCCTTCCCAGCTTAAAGTACATGCTGAGTCTGGGTCATTTTTCCTTATCCCCCTGTTCCTACCTGCTGAGGCAAGAGGCAAGTCCTCTGTAAACACAGAATAAATGAAGACAACTGGCTCTATCCCTTCAAATTGCCAAGCACTGCCATATCTTCAACCTTGGGACTGCTGAGTTAATCGAAGACCTCTGTGATTACGAAACAGCCCCCCCCCAAATGTTATTCAAAGGCAAAAGTGCAACTCAAAATATTTCAAGTTGAATGACTGTAAATGTCAAACTTGGTTTCTTCCAAGGAGTCTCCTTTGTGACAGAGGAGGCACTTCCTGGCAGGCACTTGCTTTGGGGTTACCATTACCATCACCCCATATGGTGTCTCCCAGCTCCACAGAAGAATGAATGTCAGAAAGTAGATGACTATGGCTCTGGGCCTGGCTCCATGACCCTTCTGATCACTATGGCCGAGCCATGGCTCACCTCTCTCCATCAGCCTCCTTCCAGATAGAGTGTTTTCTGTAATCCCCGTGAGAGGGACACAGGATACCGTAAAGCACAGGTGCGATCACGTTCTTTATTTCATCCCTTCTTTAACAGCTTCAACGGTTCCGCATCGTAAGTGCCACATTTCTCCCAGTGTGAGCCACGGGATCTCATCAGAAGCATCTGGAACACACGTACCAAAATGTATTCTCCTGAGCTCAGTCCTGAACCTAATGAGGCTGGATATGCTGTTGCTTTTTTCTGTAGCTTCAAAGGTGATTTCGATGTTTGTACAAGCACAGGCAACCCATACTTAAGTAAAGCAAGATGTTCCTTTCAGCATTACCATGTGAGCCAGTCTGTCTCTCAGCATAGTCTCATCAAAGCCCTCTTTTCTGCCTTCCTTTATTTTCTTGTGTTTTCCATGTATACAAAATGGGTCAGCGACACTGGAAGCAGCTGTGCCCCTACCACCTCTGTCCTTGAAAGGCTGTTTCCTTTGAACCTTTCTCCCTTCACCTGTGTGGCAGGCAGGCAGGCAGACACACACACACACACACACACACACACACACACACACAAGGCCCATAAAATTCATCTATTTCCTTTGCACTCTCCCAGAAGCATGGCTCCTGCCACAAAACCTTCTGTCTGTTTCCTTAGAGGGCTCAGCTGTCTTCATTCCTGCTGCCTTCTCCACCTCCCAAGTCTGTGTGCTGTGAGTATTGATCTACCTGCCTGTCCTCCATTAGTCACCTGCCACTGAAAGCTGGGTCCCTGCACAGATGCAATCAGTATGACATGGTGCTTGTAAGCTACAGACACGTGTAATGTGGGGGCTCCCTTAAGCTTCCTTGCTGAAGGAAGGGCATATTGCTGAATCCCATACATCTTCAGTCTGTTTATTTAATCTAAAATGGCCACAGTACCACTACCTGATTCCAGGTTTTAAGAGTTGAATGTGATCATGCATATGGAGTCCAAATAACAATACCCAAACCTACAAGAACCAGGTAGACTTTTACTGTTAGTGCTGTTATTATTATGTTATAACCTTATTATCTTGAGTGAAACAATAATGCCTATCTCAAAGAGATAATAAATAACTGTAAGTATTATCTGCTAGTAGTGCTATGGATAAAGTCTTGTTATTTGCTAAGAAAAAAATTAATGAGATAGTATGAGGTCCCCACCCCTTCCTTTTTATGATGTTATTTTCCTGGCTTTGGTAGTTCATGATGCAGAAATGAATTCTGAAATAGAATTTATATGATTTCTGATTGTTTCCCCATGAAGCAAGCTGGACCATGCCACAGTGGAGGCATAAGCATGAAATAGGCTGCTAAGAATTGTCCCCGCACAAAAGGAAGCAGGCTTGAATTACAAGGTATATGAGCATCGTGGATAATGCTAGAGAAAGAGGATAAGGACAATATTGTCATAGAACTATGCTAACATTCTCTATGCATCCCTTGAAGTACTTTATTCAGCCAAAAGACATTTATTTATTAAGCACATCATAGGCAGGCACTGGACTACGAATAATACAAAACAAAATCTCTACACTAGATGACTACTAATTAGACAAAGTCCCTCCCCCTGATAAATTTATAATTTTATGGGAAGAGTCAAGAGAAAAAATAAGAATAACAAGTCATCTCTTTTAATTTGTACCATGGAACATACAGAAATTCATCATAGGAATGAAAGTTTTACATGTGGTACCTCAAGGGGGCCACTACTTTGTAGTGGCAAATATGCATTGGGACAGTTTGTCTCCCTCTAAAGTGACATGAGGGTGTCTACTCTTCAGATTCAGGTCATAATAACAAGAAGGACCAGGCTGGTGAAATATGTTTCTACTTGGGCATCATAGCAGCCCATCATGGACATTAAACTCCATTTCTTAGTTGGTTGAGGGGACTTAAATAGCAATTAGCATATATTTAATGGTATCACATTGGGGGGTTGCAGCCATTCTGAGCTACATAGCAAGTTCAGAGTAACCTGGACTGAACAAAAGGTCAACTATATAACATATAATACATGCATGCATATATGTTTATGTATATATACATATACACATACACATATACATATAGAATAGTAGGCCTCCATGTGGTTTTATCAAGCATCCTAGTGTTAATTATCCTTCCCCTCCCATGCCCTCCTCTAATTGACCTTCCTATGTGCCTTCAGACTTAAATTCCCTTTTCAATAGTCTCCATTCCTTCACATATACTCATGTTTAAGTTGGAGTGACCTACATAAGGGCAGGGGAAAAAATTTCCTCCCTAAAGCTATACATTATCAAACACAAACCCAAGTTCCTGAGAAATATGATACCTCCCTTGAAGTTGTTGATCAAGAGGATCCTAAACACCCACAAAATAATACAGGATATTACCTCTCCACTCTTGGTGTTCACTAGAGCTTGATGGTAAGACCCTATTACTGAAGACACAACACATCTTGTCCACAAGCTGTAGAGAAATCAAGGTAGTACTGACATGGAAGATGTCTCCCTCCTTGGTATTTTTCATAATGCTCAAAGGTGGTCTGCAGACTGAGGAGAAAAGTTAACAACAGTCCTACTCAGATATGAATCCTGGAAGCTATAGTAATGACCAAGCAGACAAGATATGCCACAAAATTTGATTGGATTTAAAGTCCACTTTATAAGATAGAACTCAGGCTAGCTTCCGCAAACTTGGCCAAAGACCCAAAGTTGTAGGAAAGCTGTATGACCTAGGGGAGAACCAAGGATTAAATGTACGTAGGATTAAGCTGCTGTCTAGCTCTTATCCTTAAATCCATAGATTAGTGCAACTCTCACCACTGATTTGAGAAGATATATATATATATATATATATATATATATATATATATATATATATATATATATATATATATATATATATATATATATATATATATTTATATATATAAATTTTTTTTTGCAAGTGATGGATGGAAGTTAATATTGGTCAAAGTGCTGAAGATAACTGACTACAGAATTCTCATTTCTAAATGGGATATCTATATCACAAGACCTCAAAGACTCAAAAAAAAAATGCTGGAAGTGGAAGTAGAAGGATCTTAAGAGCCAGAGAACAGCTGTCAGAATCATCCTTTGTACATGATAGGGCTGAGGCAAACATAACACATAATAGCTGTGGCTGTTTGCACAAAGCTTGCAGAGAAGCAAACCAGCAGAGAGACCTCAGGACACCCGACTTCCAACTAAGGGGCTAGAGGCTCCTGGAAGAGGAAGGGCCAGTTTTCTCCAGAGGTGTGACTACTAGTAGGTTTGCCATGCTCCACCAGACAGCCATACACACACATTCACAAAAGCAGAAGAATCTGGCCTCGGTGGGTTAGGAAGAAACAAATAAATAATGATATGAAGAAGACATGTAGTTGGGTAGGGCATGTAGGGGACTAAGGAGTAAGAGGGGAAATTATAGGGAAATATCAAAATACTTTGCATACATATGTGACATTGTCAAGTAATAACTTTTTGTTAAGAAAAATAAAATGAAAATAAGCTATAAAACTATACCATCTTTATTTGATGTTAAATAAAATCATATTTTACCTATCAAAATGCATGATTCATATTTTTGCAACAAGTCTAATCCACTACCATATTGCTTTCAGTGTACATTATGCATTCCCTTATTGCAGTGTGCTATGTGTGGAGCAAATAGACTGTCTATGCGCGTCTATCTTTCAAATATATTAGCATACATACTGAAAACACATCTTCTACATTCACACCAAACACCCTACAGAATGCCCAGTGACACAAAAACCTTGCCGTGTAGAACCTGCTCTCTGCCTGAATCTTCCACATTCAAGTGAAACAAAATGTCACTTATCTTTAGGAACTTGGGTGGGACTTGCTTAGAGTTATTCTCTCTAAAAGGCACATGAAGTGTTTCACTGGAAAGGGAGACAGTGCCACAATGATAAATGCAAATTTAAGCCTGAGAGACAGAAAACAATTTAAAAGGTTTGAAATGGCAATTTTCATGTTTCAAAAGTCTTAGAGGTGCTGTCATATCCAGGGCCTTCTCTGATGAGTGCTGCAAGTAGGCCATCACAAAGCTGCTGAGATGATGAAGTCTAAGCTGTGTGGATCCATCTATCAATGTCTGACAGTCAGAGGAAGACCTCCAACAGGAGGCTCCCTCTCTGGAGTGCCATAAGGAGGCCTGGTTGTGGTACACATCGTTTGTCACCCTTCTGGTATCTACTGTTTCCTTGCAAGCAGACCATTTGATTTTTATTCTCTTCCACTTGTGAAGAGATTATTCATAAGATCATAGTAACTGATTATCACCTCATCTGTTATGTCTTTGTGCCACAGAGAAAATCATGTCTACCTTCGAATTTGTAAGGCCCCCAGAGTAGTAGTCTTTGGTGGTCTTCAAAGTTTAGTCTGCCATCTATGCGCTTCTTCTGCTATCATATATAAGAAATAGAAAGGATTCATCCTGATCGTACTTAATAAACTT
The DNA here is from genome assembly GCF_008632895.1 of Mastomys coucha. Lineage (NCBI taxonomy): Eukaryota > Metazoa > Chordata > Mammalia > Rodentia > Muridae > Mastomys > Mastomys coucha. The sequence continues at coordinate 241,237,989 of NW_022196905.1, forward strand.
CTATGTGATTTACAAAACTATCCTTAGATACCATAAGACTATATATATATATACATATATATATATATATATGTAGAGAGAGAGAGAGAGAGAGAGAGAGAGAGATAGATAGATAGATAGATAGATAGATAGATAGATAGATAGATAGACAGACAGACAGACAGACAGACAGACAGACAGACAGACAGATAGATATAAAGACCACCCTTTTGGAGCAAATACTTGATCTCAATGAATTTAAGATAAATTTATAAAACACTCTCTTTTCTCCATCTGCCTCATACATGTGCTTTTGATTGGCACATATTTCTTGATGGCATGGTCAGTTGATGCTTCTTATACAACAGCTATGATTTTCAGAGCTATCACTACACCAGTGTTCTAGACCATGGGACTGCTATAGTGTACCACAAACAACTCTCATCCTTATGAGACTTTGAAGGATTTATGTAAACCTAAAAGTTAAATCATTCTTTTTTCAATACAGTGAAGCCCACTGAGGAATGGCTAGGAAAAAGTATGTGTTTTGTCAGCAGTCACTATAGATTCACTATAGTCACTAGCAGAAATATATTTACTTCCAAGAGTTTATCTTCTTTGTCTTCTTTATAAGGAGAAAATGGTGCCAGTGGGCTTTTAAAAAATCATACATTGTATGGATTGAGGTTCTCAGAAAAGTTTCCATACTATCAAAAGAAAAAAAAAAACCACAAATGGATGATAATGTTACTGATGTTGTAAACAAGACCTTGAGTATAAAAAGATAACATTACCCAAGACTAAAGGTCCTAAGTAAAAACCTCATAGTCCAGAATTAGATTTCTGATGTATCTTATCTCATCCAGATATTTCATTGCTGTTCTTCTGAAGTTTTAGAAATGTCTGGGAAGTGCTTGGCTTTTCCTGTTCAGCATGCTGCCATCCATTTAATCAATGGCCAGAGATTTCTTTAGAAAGTTTGATTAGGTAATTTGTCAAAAAGATGATGACTGAATTTCTGTCAATTATTAAATAACTTAGTTACTGTTCGTAAAATAGTTTGAGTAATGTGGAGGGGAACTGTGCAACATAATGGAGTAGCTTCAAATTACATCTTCATCTCACAATTCTATTAAAGCACACTGTAAGGTTGTTATTGAGTAACCCAAGTAGTTTATCTGATAAACCACAGCAACAACAAAAGATCTTTCTGCTCTGCTATGGGGTAATCACTGTTCCAATAAAATATCCACCAGTTCTCTAGGCTTTGCCTCAGACCCAAGAACAGAGCATCAATAGTAAGAAATCCTTGTGTTGTTACTTTAGCCAAAAGAAAAATCTAGTTATTACTTGTGGCTTAATTTGGTTTCTCCTTGGATTTCTTCTTCATTCTTGAGCAGAAGGGTCCATTGTGCTTTATGTTAGCAGTATTTCTTGTTTATTCTCATAACTCCACTTAATGAAAAATAAAACTTAGCCTGGCTTCTGGGTGTCTTGTGGCTTTTTTGCTGAGAATGAATGGATTGGAGACACAAATCCATTGCTGTGGTGTGTGAAGCCATCAATATATTTTACAGCCGGGAGGTATAACAGAAAAAGAAACAGAAAGAGACAAAGACTGAGTCCTGGGTTTGAACCTCCTGACTTCTTACAAGCAAACTCGGGGAAGTTCTTTTACTGAATGGAAACTTCACTTCCTCTGCTAGAAAACAAGTGATTCTAACAAAATCATTGAAGGACTCAAATAAAAACAGGCACACAAAAGAATGTAGCACACATCTGGCAAATGATATGAGTGCTTCTAGCTTTGAGGGTCTAATATTAAATCTGCTGGATTTTTAAGGGGAGGCGACACATCTATGCATTACATGTGCTATATGTATATTTATGTCCATTTAGGCACATGTATGGGTATGCATGCAGATTTCTACTTCAGGCAGAACTCAGAGTGTTTCTTCCAAATTCAGTGCTCTTTTCTTCTACTTATATCAATTCAATTTGCATACCATTCTGCCATAATTTCCATGATCAAAACTGTGGTGACTTTCTGTACTAAGCCAGGTTGTTCCTGGAATTAAACCACCATTTAAGTCCTTGGTGGATGGAGAAAGTCAAGCTTTCTCAAGCAAATGGGACTGGACCCAATCTGAAATCTAGCTTGAAATGCAGGAATTCCTCCCAGTACCCTGAACTTCAGATGTTAAACACATGTCATTTTACTTTATGTGGATTCTTCATGGATGCCTTGGGGAGGAAGTGGCATTGATTCTCTCCCCTTAGGAAAAGAATCGAGAGAGTCGTCACACTGTTCTTCACTGTCTCCATTTAGATCACTGTGTCACATTGTATGAGAACATTTGTCCAATGCTGTAGTCTCTGCCTCATCTTCTTTTCCTTACTCTTCCTTTGTTTCTCTAATAGATGATGTGTCTTTAAACATGTTTGTGTTGTCATGACGTGCCAAGACCTTTGAATCACATGGCTAAATAGGCCATTCATTTCTTAAAGGTCAATCATACAAAGTCAGTTTCCAGGTGGTTAAATGTTAATGATGTTAAAAACATGAAAAATTATGTATAGATTGTAAAAGATGTTACTTCATGGTATTGGTACTAAACCATCATTGGGGGGTGATAAAATTCTGATTTTCTGTGTTTGCTGCCTCATAAATGTCCCAGACATGAAGGGAAGCTGGATTACCTTCTTAAATAAATCACCAGGTTCCATGGGCTGCTCTAAATTCACAGGGGTATTCTTTTCCCAAGATTTTATATCTATGTTTTGTATCTTTTCTCCTCTAGTACTCAGCATGGAATCTCTAATCTTGAAGATCTATGATGAAGATGCAACACACACACACACACAAAAAAAACACTTGAAAATACTTAACAAATTGTCCAGCAATAAGACTACTGCACAAATCTTAGTTATCCTTTCTTATGCAGTGGCAATCATATTATGGTTCCTATTATATAGTTCTTCAATATTTTCTACCTAATTGGATATCCTAAGCCATTTTCATGTTGCCATGTCCTTGCCATCGCAATTGCAAGGTACAGCAATTCATCTATGCAGTAACTGTGTCAGCATTTATTTAAATTGTCCTGTGTTGGACATTAAAAAGCCTTCCAAACCCATGCCTGGAACAGGTATACAAATTAACATTTCTACTTACTGCTTCCAGGATTATCAAAACCAAGAAAGATAATGCATGTTTGTATGTTGACATACTGTTTTTTAAAAGGCAGCTATAAAAAAAATGACTACCTTCAGTTATGCAAACATTGACCATTTCCAGTGTAACCTTCAAGGTCCCATTTTTGTTTTGTTTTGTTTTGTTTTGTTTTTCTATCATTGAAAATGGCAGCTCACAATTGTTCCATTTTAGCTCCCGATGTTACCCCCACTAAAGCTGGTGGATAACACCAGCTACATTTAGCCTGTCTGTAATGCCCAGCGTTGGTCTTTTCTTACTGTGCCATTACAGTGGTCTTTCATAATCTTTGTTAATTATTTTCAGACTCTTTATATGGAGGTGGCATTAATCTTCTTTCACTAAATATTCTGCTTGAGTTTCACTTTTAAAATCCCAGATCAGAGCTTCTTCACCTCTGATGTGTTAGGAACAGGTGTGGTTTCTTGCATTTGTACCTCAGATCATGTAGAAAGTGTCACAGCTGACCCTTGTGTCTAATGGCCCTGTACTATCATTTTCACTCTTCTTTCCAACCCACTCCGTTCAACTGAGTTCATTCTCTTCCATACAGCAGCCCCCTGCAATGCACCAAGAACCTCATCAGATCACACCATCGCTGAAAACACTCCACTGAGGCTGATTGTTTCTCTGGGTATCTGAAATGGTGCTAAGGTTCATGTCCTGAATGTCAAGGGGAACTGGGATCCCCTTACCTTCTGTACATGCAGTGTGTTGTGTCCACCCATCATTTTCTGTTCATTGGTACCAATTCCTATAGTATATCGACTTTCTCTCATTTTTGTTTCTCAACTCCTGCAGCAGAGTTTAGCACTATAAAATATGTGACATGATTCCCTGATGGTGCAATGGCTTCTTTCTGAAACTTGGGAGGAAGAGACACATTGTTTTTCTTTTTACAAAAGGAAGACATTGAGCTGCCAGCTCTCCTTCTAAAAAAGATGGGGTGGCATTATCCAGCCAGGTACTCTGCACTTGTTCCCTGACCATAATGGAAACAAAATGCCTTTCCTTAAATAAGTAAAAGAAATAAAGAAAAAAGGCTCAGCTGCATGCTGCATCTAGGCAGGGACCACAGATACCACACTGTCCCTAACAGTGGTAAGTAATGACATGTGTTAACTCAGTAACAGATGAACTAAGATGAGATGCCATATTCAGCCACTGTCAAGGTCACTTTATATATTGATTTTTTTAAATTGTAGAGAACATAAATAGAACACATTGAGATTTTTATACACACAAACACACAAACCCACATGCATGTGAGCACACACATACACACATATGCACATACATAGAGGCACATGAGTATACACACACATAAGAGCACATGAGTGTGTAGGCAATTTTCTTGTCATTAAATGAATATGATTCTACTGCCAGATGCCATTTCAGAACCATGTCAAGGAAATGTTGCCCAGGCATGACAAAATAAACACTTTTTGTAATTTTTCCTTCTATAATCCCAGACTTTCAGCCACTTTATCAAATGATATCACCAATATGAAGGGAAAGTGTACTGGGGTTGGATTTGATGCCTGTGTGGGTTACTGGGAGTGCCAAAATCAAGTGGAATCTTTTCTTACCATGGTATAAGCTAATTGCAGAGAAAAAAGCATCACACTACATTCACATATCCAATACACAGAAAGGAAATCCTACTACCTTCCTTATTGGCTTGTAAGCACCTAACACAAATTCTCTCTCTTTCTCTCTATCTCTCTGTCTCTCTGTCTCTCTCTCTCACTCTCCTTCCTTCCCTCCCACCCTCCTCCTCCTCTTCCTTTCCTCCCTCCATTCTTCTTTCTTTTTCTGGAAACCCATTACTATTACAGAATTTGTAGTAGAGGGGTGGTGAAGAAATGATAATATATATGTGTTTTGCACGTTCCTACACAATTGTGGGGGGGGCGGGTGTTGTTTTGTTTTTGTTTTTTTGTCTCTGTTTTTATTTGAAACTTTGTGTTTACATAATGATTGTGGCTGTTGCCACAGATAATCTTCAAGAACGAATTCTTAAGCCATGGAACTAATCAAGTGAATTCCCACTTTTACTCCAATGTTAGCAAACTGAGGTGTTGAGGTAGAAGTGCTTCAGAGAGAAGCAGAAATCAGTCTCTTGGGTTTCTTATAAGACCTAAGATGCCAAGACTTGCAAATAATGTTAGCACAATTCAGATAATGAGAGATCAAGAGACAGAGAGAGTGACAGAACATGCAGAGCTCTATCACAGAAATCAGAGTTATCCTCCGTTATTTGTTTGATCTTTCAGATAAACCAATTAATTACCACAGCCTCTAATTTCTGTTTTCTAAAAATAAATCTTTCCAAAGAGTCTGACTCTAAATGATTTGTCATCTGTCAACTAGCATCTAGCTTTCACAAATATGCTGATAATCTTAAAGTTGATTTTCTTGAATTAACTCAACTTTTAACCTTGCATACTCTTCCCTCTGGACACCCTGTTGAGGAGTTTAAACTAGAAATGGCAATAATTCTTTCTGTGTTGCTTGTTTTACTAGGAAAAACCTATGATTCACCTTCTAGGGAGAGCAACTCTAGCTCCATGCTGGGATGAGAGAGAGAAGTTGCTCATCAGAATGAGAGAGGGAGCAATCTGAAAATCAATATGCTTCTCAGGTACACATTCTACAGTGGTCCAGATTCTGAAAAGCACCATCTTTCTCTTCCCTTTCAGATGTACCTAGTGTTGTCTAATTTGGAGTCAGTCCTGTGGTTTAAATTGGTTTTCCTCATCACCTCTGTCCATTATCAGCTGGTGTTCATAATTCTCATTTTCTACAGAGTCACAGACATTCACATTTCTCTTTCCAAAATTTTGTCCCAGATATTCTTTCTTCCATTCTGTTCTCTTTACCTATACCCCTTGAGGAAAAATTTTATGCAGTCATGTTAATATAATATAAAAGCGAGAGAGAATGTATTTATCTTTACCCTATCATCTTTACCTGAAATCCATCTTTGACTTTTTAATACCAATTCACTTAAATACATTTACAAAATACCTGCGAGTGTATATTCATACTTGTGTGTGAAAAGAAAAGGGATATTTTCAAAGATAATATATATTTGGTCATATTGTGGCACAAATTTGAAATGTCTAAAAATCATATGGAATTTTAATATGGAACTGCTTTTTAATACATAATTAGTAAATACTTATAGAGTTTCATGGTCTTGAACCAGTTGAGCACACTAATAAAAATAAAGTGCATTAAAGATTCATTGGTAGTATGCTATCTAAAGTTAAATGGTGTCTGTTGACTCTGTAGCTATTGTGTATTATGAAATGTACAATTTCATAAGATAAAATGTGGGGCTAGTCTTCCTAACTTTCTCCTTTAATTGTGGTGAGATGCTCTATTAGATAGAAGCACCACAATTCACTGACAATGCCCAGGGTATCTCTCTACCATGAGTAAGACTCACGAAGACCAACCATTGTGCTGCCATGGAGGATCTGCACATCTAATGCTATCACATGCTCCAGAGCATTTGACATTATCCTTTGAAGGCCATGCTTCTTTAGGAGCATTGTTTTGTTATCTATTCCTTGGTGTGTTTATGTTAATCACTAAAAAAAGACCAAAAGCAACACTGAAAATGTTATGATTTGGTTACGGAATGTCACTGAAAGTTCAGGAACTGAAAGGTAGTTTGTAAGGTGATAAACTATGAGATAAATTATACCCTGTGGTGTTTCGAATAAAATCCCTTCCATGGGTTCATTTATCAAGTATTTGGTCCCCAGTTTGAAACTGTTTGGGAAGAAGGTGGGCCCTTTTAAGAAGAATTATGTCACAGGGGCATGGGTTTTGAGGTTTCAAAACTCCAAGTCATTCTACGTGGCTCTCTGCTCCTTGTTTGTAGACATGAGCTCTCAACTAGTATCCTAGTGCCATGCCTGACTGCCTGCTGTCATGGTCCCTACCATGACAGTCACAGCTCACCCTTTGAAATCAAAGGCCCTTAATAAACTGTTCTATAAGTTGCCTTGGCCATGATTTCTTAGCAGAGCAATAGAATGACAAGTAAGACAGATCCTAAGGGTTTTAACTTAACCAATGAACTCATCTTTTGATGGATAGTAATACGATATTTTGTGAGGAGTAATAAATGGTAAGAGTTTGGGCCTGGTTGGGAAAGACCAATGGAGGCATAGACTGGAAAGATAAATCTCATCACAGCCCCTTCTTCTGTCTCTGTTTCCTATGTATCATGATAAAAGCTGATTTTTATTCACTACATTCCCCATGGGGTGATATTCAACCTCACCACAGCCCCAAAATAATGGACCTAGACAACCATCACTGGAAACCTTGAGCCAAAATGGCTTTTTAAGGTGTTCATCTTGGGTATTTGTTACAAGGACAAAAATTCTGATGAACAAGGAACTACAATGGAAAGATAAGAGCTGACTTTTGATTTCTCTTAAGCTACTGGTTATGGGTAATCTGAGCTCAAAAGAAATGTTTCTATGAACAGGGAGATACTACCTGAGGAAACTGCCCCTGATAAAAATAGGGTACTCAATATTGGGAACAGGGGATTCAAAGGCAAGGAGGCTTGTATTTAGAAAGTATTCTTGCCTACATTTGTCACAAATATCATTCTTCATCTTTTTGGCTTTCAAAAATTATCTAATAATTTCTCAATAATAAATCCCTAATATAAACACCTTCACTTGTTTTGATCAGAATTTTGGATTATTAGGTTTTTGAAAATGATTATGTCAGGTGGATTTGCACAGTGATATAATAAAGCTGAAGCCGCATGCACTCCTTCTCTGGGTCCGTTATGTAAGCACATCAAAAAGTTTTAATTGTAAGCAATCAATATAGAACTATTTGATTGAGACAACAGAGAACTAATGTTATGTTCTCAAATGACTCTTAGCTTTGGCTGTCATATGCTATAATGGCAACCAACATCTCTACTCTTGATCCTCAGTTAAGAGTAGTCATTTAGCAAGGATCATATACGGCTCTATTTCTGGTGTAGACATATTTTAATATATATAAACTTATAAAATGCTATGATTTTTGTTTTATCTTCTTATATTTAGATACTAGGAGTCAATTGTCCTTCTATAGCCTCTAAGAGTTTATCATTTACATAATATTTTCTCATTGATATATGTATGAATGTTGTGAAGTCCATGACATGGTTCTTTCCTTCAGGAGATTCTAGGGTTTTGCAAGGCAACTCTGCTTCCTAGAAGACTGAATAAGGTTGTCCACTTCTCTCCAAGAGTTGCACATGTGCTCTCTAGATGGTCATATACTTGTAAACAGGTGTGATCTTACCTAGCCTTCATTCATGTGGCTATGTAAGAGACATTCTAGAAGACCAAGGGTATGTATTAAATGTCTGAAAGGAGATGTACTTAAGTGGTATTGTTGAGGGTCTCCTTTTCTGCTGTGATGGTGACTGAGACATTTAAGAGCATTATGAGAATGAAGAAAAGATATCCAAATGAAGAAGCTGAAAATGGATAAGAAGAACAGCTGCCTCATGGACTTGGACTATGGATAAGCTGGTAGCATGCAGAGTTAGGAGAAGATGTAATGGAGACAGCAAAAGATTGAAATTATAGCTGAAAATCCTGGCAATTCAGACCATATCAGAGTAAGAGGTAAAGCTGGGAATGTGGCAAAGAAAGATTAGAATTACATAGCCAGAGCTCAAATTCTAAAAGACTGGGGATACGGCAAAACATGTTAGAATACTCTTCTATGTAATTATAAATATATTTACTATTGAAAATAATGAATAAGAGGGGATTACCATTGCTTTTGTGCATTTGAGAGCACATTGTAGTAGAAGTATAAAGCAAGAAAAACAAGTTAACCTGGAGGGAGGGGGGAGGAAGAGAGGGAGGGAGGCAGAGAAGAGAGAGAGAGAGAGAGAGAGAGAGAGAGAGAGAGAGGGAGGGAGGGAGGGAGAGGCAGCTAATCATGCAACTGCTGCATGGCAGCAAATTAGTCTCCATTTAGGGAGTTTTGGGAGACCTTGAGCAAGAAGTGGATATATTGGGGCTGGGGAAATGGATCAATACCTTAAATGTTTGCCTCACAAGTATGAGAAGTAGAGTCTGGGTCCTCAGAACACATAAAATCATGGCATGTGTGGTAGCAGCTTGCAATCTTATTTAATTAGAAGACAGAAACAGGGGATGGCCAGGGCAAGCTGGCCAACTATATGCTCTGTGAGTAGTAAAATCCAGGTGTAGCAAGATACCCTGACTCCCCAAATACAGTAGAGAATAATCAAAGGTTACACTGATATCAATTCATGTATAAAAATGAAAATAGTAATTAAGACTTGCTGATCTTTGTTTAATTCTTGACAGAAGAAGAAGAAGAAGAAGAAGAAGAAGAAGAAGAAGAAGAAGAAGAAGAAGAAGAAGAAGAAGTAGAAGAAGAAGAAGAAGAAGAAGAGGAAGAGGAAGAGGAGGAGGAAGAGGAGGAGGAGGAGGAGGAGGAGGAAGAGGAAGAGGAAGAGGAAGAGGAAGAAGAAGAGACTGCTGTGGGCACATGCTTGGAAAGATTTCTGGACTTTATATACTTCTAGAGAAACATTTGAATCAAATGTTTCTGGAGTACAGGATAGAATAGTCTTAGCCTCTGTGTGCCTGTGTGCAGGCATGTCAGTGCTGGTCACCGATTTTCACTGTTTCATGTCTCCTGAGGCCACAATCTTGCCCTAATTTTTACCTATGTTCACTCAATTATAAGCATCCTTAGGATCCATAGAATGTTCTACCAGAACTTCATCAAAGAATGGAGACTAAGTCCAGGAGAACAAACATGGTGCTTGTGTTTCCCTACAGTCCACTGTAGTGTAATCTTGGGACCTGTTTTGTTTATTATACAGAAATAACCAGTTAAAAATACATTTCACAATTATGGTGATCACTTCTTAAAGTAATCTGGGTCAGATTTTATCACGTAAAACTATAAAGTGACAAAACTAGTAAAGGAGTCTCAATATTTGTGCTCCTACATATCTAAGGAGTACACACAAATGAATAAAAGCATTGGTCATACCTGGGGAAGGGACTAGAACCTCCCTGGATAAGAGAGAGGAGGGAGACAATTGACAAAAGAGGAATCAAAATGACTAACACACACTTGTGAGGGGACCTGGTTCACTCTCAGCTTCTGTAATAAAAATGAAAAAAAAAAAAAGCATCGACAAAAAACAAGGCAATTTTCACCCATCCAATGAAAACACATTAAAAATTAAAAGATGTGAGAGGAAAATAATAGTGTTTGAAGGCGTCTGGCTTGAATGTCTTTCCTTCATTGCTCTAGGGAGTACCAATTAGTACAACAATTAAGCATTATGCATTAGGAGCCTTTTAACAGCTCCAACTTGATTCATTAACACTGCTTTCAGATACAAATAAAATAAAACATGTCCTGGGTAACATACGAAATCCATGCAAAAGTTTTCTTTGAAATTAAATTATGACATCCCTGCACTTGAGACATAAGTGGCCAAAGAATTCATGTCAAACATATGAAGAATAGTTTTAAAATTTTTGTTACTCTTGAGTCTAAAATTTTAAAATTCAAAATAAGAGTTTCATTAAGAGATAATGTATAATTTACAAAGAATTATGATTACTGAGACAATGAAATGGGAAACAATGGAGGAGGGCAGTAGTAGCAGAAAACCTGAAGCCTTTAGTCTACCTGAGCTTCACTGAAATCAGGAAGCATGCTTAGAAACTGCATTCCATGTGCTATACTCTAATAACAAAAAGGTAACTTCATTTAAGACAAAATCTCTTAAGATGACAAAAGACTGAGGAGCTCAAATGATTAAGGTTTCTATAGTTTGCCCTAAAATTCAGGGGTTTCCTGATTGTTCCATCCCAGGTGACTCTAGTCCTGACAACCATTTGTGATGTGAGCACCAAGTTCATCCTTGAACTGGGTTCCAGTTTCCTTCTGGCCCAGAAGCAGAGAAGCAAGGTCATGTTGGAAGGGACCACAGTCCGATTGGATAATAACAGATCATTGCCGAAGATTATATAAAGAATTATAGCTGATAAAAGTTGAACAATTACCAAAGTAAATTTTAAGTGGCTAAAGAGGGAAGGGGGTCTCTGCACATAGCTTACCAAGTCTTCTCAAGAGATGTTATCACCATGTGAATAGGAGCCTTTGCTGTCTGGTTCACCTTTATAGTACACAGCTTCTGACATATATTGAATGATCAAGAAACAAACACCATATGTAGAATCAATGAATAAACTCAAGGGCTGAAGCTAGAAACCTCAGAGGGTTTTGAGTGTTCTCTAACTCCAGTCCCCTAGTCAACCTATCATTTCTTCTTTTGAAAATGCATCTAAAATTCTCCACATCTAGCTCCTTTTACTGCCTACCCATCTCTCATCTTTTTGCCTAGAAAAATTCAACAGCCTCCTGTCAGCTCTCCCTTGTCTAATCCCCTTGGAATGCATTCTCCACCAATCAGTAAGATTGATGATCTTAGAGCCCAATCAGACCAGTTCATTCTGCTGCTTAACTCCAAAGTTTTCCAACTGTTTCAACTCCTTATTGTGATCCTCAATCACCTGCTTTAGCTGCCACTTTCTATTTCCTCCCCATTTTCTACTCATGCCACAGCCCTTCCTCCCATTAGTCATGAAGCGATCACATTTCTCTATTTCCCGTTGGCTATGTTTCTTCTTTATTCAAGCCCCTTCCTATCTCCAGGACCATTTCAATGCTGTTCTTGCTGTCCATAACTCATTTACTTTCTTCATAGATTTCAGACTAAACCAAAAATGTTTTCAAAGGGAACTCCTGCCAGTGAATTGAAGATGTCTTCAATATTGTCAAGATGGCTCTGTTTTTTTGTTTTGTTTTGTTTTACTTTGTTTTTGATTTTTTGTTGTTGTTGTTTTGTTTTGTTTTTTGCCTAATTATTAGACTATCTTTGTCTAATAGCAGCAAATAAACCTCAGGAGCCACTGATTCGCAGGCAGAAGCAGGAAGGTCTAGCAGGGTTTCTAGTGGAGCAGAAGGAAGTACAGAATTTTGAAGATTTGCCCCTCACCAAGAAAACCATTGCCACAGCCCCACCCAGCATCTTCCTTGGTATTTGAGAACAAGTGATTCTGCCCAGACTGGGGAGAGCTTGCCCTGGATCCATTGTCCTTTTTTCTAGATGGCACCTTCTTGCTGTTCTGAATTCACCTGGCTATGGAATATATGTCTTGACTTGTCTTGTGACCTTGGGACACTGGTTAATTGAGAATGAAGTAGTGACTTAAAATGCTATTTCCTTTTGGACAAGAGCTATTAGAAAGTGACAAATCTTCATATTCCTTGCTTTGTTTATTTGCCTTCATTATTTATAAGTGTTTACTTTCTATTCTAATAACTTTGAATGTAGACCTATAATAACTTTGAAGTAGATATAGGCATGTCTTTACAATTGTTATTGCATTTATTTATGCATTTGTGGAGTTAGGTGTTGTACATCCATTTACTAAATGAATAAATGAATCCATAGGTCCAGAGGATTAGTCAAGAATAGAGTGGCCCAGCATCAATTTAGAAGATACCCAAAGAAAGCAATTATAAAAATAAGCCCATTCTGAGAAGAGTATCAGAAAAGCCTAGTGTAGGAAGGAGTTGGTAGAGAGGGCACTATGAGGCCCTCAGAAACTGGTAGAAATTAGTGTCCACAGACTTTTCATAAGCTTTATAGTACTTTATTTTGAAGCTTTTGTGAAGACAATATAAAGAGCATAAGTTCAGATAAACATGGTTTAGTCAGATTGCACGCACATGTGCAAACCACATTAAATACTGCTAATCCTCACAAAAAAAAAAGTTCCTTAAGGCTTACTATCCACTTTGAAAATTTTGTGTGCCTGTGGGCACAGCATCCTGAGTTTTATGAGACTCCTGGGATATAGATGAAGAGAGTGGCATGTTTCAGTACACAGTGTGAAGAACAGCTGACCCTTCTCCCTGATTGGGTCTAAATAGAGTCTATCTACATGTAGGGGCAGGACCACCCCTTCAACAAGCACAGATGGCAGAGGACACTCTCCAGGACTGTGTGCTGAACATGTGGGAAAAGCAATTATAAAGGGATTTAAGTCGATGGCAGAAATAGAGAGGTTAAGTCTCCGTCCCTTCTGTGGCGTATTAAGTGGTAAAATGAAAAAGCTTTGGAACAGCAAGCCAAACTCATCTGGCAAATTGTTTTTGGAAAGAAATGGGTTTGTGCATTTGGACACTTGTCAGCTGTGTAAACATCCCATTATCTAGCTAGTTACCTCCAAGGTTCTGTAAACCCTATGCAGGCTCATCATACCTACTCACAGACCCAGCATAGTCAGGAAAGAGATGCCTTTTTGTGTAGTCTTGCCTTTTGATACCTCCACATTGGGGCAGCACAACTGAGTGGTTTATTTCATAGTCCCAGGAACTCTTTTAGTAACTCCAACCAGAAGAACAGAGAGTCCTGAAAGAATAAAGTATTGGTTGATACCCCTAAATGAAATGAAAGATGGTCTGCTGGCTGAATAATCATTTTGTTTTCTTTCTAGGTCCCCCAATTATATTAATTTGGAAACTGTATCTATTAATTGCCCAATTAGACATCTGGTAATCACTCTCTACAGAAATATCCCAAATCATCATGGCAAGGGCTGGGATCACTATTTTATTGTATCGCAAATAAAAAATCTAATTTGGTTTTAATAAAAACTAATTCCAGCTAATTTAATACCAACTGATCATTAACTGGGTGCATTTTGTGGTTTATCAAGTATATAAAAAGGGTGTGTAATTAACTAGAAATGGTGGCCACAAGGTTGTAATTAAATCCTTGGTAACTTTTAACTTTCAGCAAATGTTTTACCACTTAATTAACATCTCAGAAGATGATTTATAATATGATTTATTAAATGCCTATTGAACAGAGAGCTGGGACAACTAATGAGCCTAGTGATAGAGCCTCCTATTTACAAAGAGCCTCTTCTTTCAAGCTGAATAAACAGCATGTTGCAGAGAAAATACTATGTACATATACCCTTTTAGCAAAAACTAATAATCAATTATGGGCCTAGTGATTGGATATTTTTAACATTTTAGTTGTAGTTTTGTATCCACATTTATTTTGATTTCCATCCAATAGAGACTTCGTCTGGCAGAGAAAAAGTTCTCTTGATTTGTTGGTGTTTACTTCCTTTCCTGAACTCCAGATGCTTTCTCCATTAGGGTCTAGAGGCAAGGAGCTAAGTGCCATGAACATCTCCTTTTGGTGATTTTTGAGGCCTTGCAAACCATTGGCAGGTAGTAAATAATTAGGCGCTACAGCTATCAGACTAGTTATAGGCCACAGAGTATACGAAATATGGACTATCTAAACCATAGCACTTTGTATTCAAAATTACTTCTTCTGAAATGGTTACAGTGAATAAGGCATCTAGTTGACAGTGATGGGATTAAATTCTTAAAGATATACTACACGAGGTAAAGCAGGGAGCAATTTCCCAATAAAGGCAGACCACAATTTGTATTCTTGTCCGCATTCAGCACAATTATGATTTCTCATTGATCTGTTGCCTGTCTTCCTGTTCAGTTCAAAAGCCCTTAAAAGGCAAGAGGGGATCTGTTTTTGCTCATTACCTCTAGCGCATGGTAGAAAGTTGAACACGATGTGGACCTTTAGTGAATGTTTCCTTAGCTGGTGAATGGATGGGTGAAAGCTGCCCACTACACTTAGTTATTAAAAGACACAACATATTTGGCTTTCCAAATCTTTTATTAAAAAAAAAAAATAGGAAGCATCAATGTATGTACTCGGCAAACATTCAACTCCTACCAAACTACCACTTAAGAAGAAAAGAAAAATAGCATAACACATACCATGGTTTGCTGCTTCAGAAGGGAACAAACCCATGATGCTAGGAACGAGATGGGGTCATCTGTCCTCTGTTTCTTAGCCATTTGAACCTTCTTTGGTTCTCCTTCAACCTTTATAAAGACTCCACTGGCTACAGGCAGCTCTTCCCAGTATTCTGGGTAGTTCACCACATGAATATCAGGGCTCATTGGGGTAACATTTTGCCACAAATGCCTCAGGGCTCTTTCAAGCCAAGCCTAGTCCTGCAAGGTCATCTCTTCTAAAACCATCGAGGTCTTGCTGAACATATCCCTTCCATTCCAACCACCAGTGGAGATGTGAGCTCAGCACCATTTCAACATGATGCTTCTCGCTTTCCCTGAGGTTTGTTCCAGGAATGTGAGCTATATTAAGCTTGTAGCTCTAATGTTTGGGCTTATTGATTAAAAAGAAGAAAACAACTTGTCACTAACCATCCAAAAGACTGTTTTAAAAAAATCAAAAGTGAGAAAAAAACAAGAAGAGGAAAATATATACCGTACTGCTGTACTTAGCACTGTCCACCAGGGAAGACATTTCTAAGGGCTCAAGTTTCAAAGTGTCTAAGACCAGTCAGAGACTCCTTTACTGATGGTCTTCTTAAACAGTGGTTGCAGCTTCAGGATATAAGCAACACCAAAGGGCAGGGATGCTAGCTTATTGTTTTATATCACCAGGTTAGGTCTTGGCTGACGTGTTGAAAGTAGAAAAGGCACTGAAATGAAACTGTCTTTAAGCATAGGATCTCTGTGTGCTATTAGCTATTAGCAACCTCTTAACTTTGACAGCCAGATTCATTACATGGATTTTGAGCTCTGTGGTGTTACCTCAAACTCAAAGGTGCTCTTTACACTGCAGGTTTTTAAATGTTAAAGGATCAAGTTTGCTAATTGATTAAATTTAGCTCTTCTGGATACAGTATAGGGAATCTTAGGATGAGGTGTTGAAACCAGCATAAGGTACATACAGTCACCCTCAACTTATCCCCCATTAACTACCATGAAAAGAGGCTTGGGCTACAGTAGGACTCATGTACACACATATTCTTTTTTCCTTGTTCCCAACCTTTGTCACAGCTCTCCACCTATTCAACCATTCAGTGACATCTCTCTCCTTCTCTACAATACTTACTTTATACAACATGCTAGGCCACAGAGGCCTGTGAGATATATAGAGTACATGGGGGCCTCAAATGTTTGTCTGTCTTCCAAAAACATCTTTTTCTCATGTTTTTTGTGATTTTTCTCTAATTATTATGAACTTTGGGCTATTCTTTTCTATTGCTATAATTCCAATTTGGGATACCCTTTCCTACTACCACCATTACACTTCAACATCACTGTTTTAATCCAAGGGGATCGTCACCTGAGGAATGCACTTCTAGCGGCTGTGACACAATGAATGAATGGTACTATATAGTTGCTTGACACATTATTGTAGATACTCATGAGTTCTTATCGTGTCTTGTGTTAGTCACTTAAAATAATAATAGAAATGGTCATAGCAAAAATAAAAAGATATTTACTTAACAAATAGTAAGACAAGGTGGCATGCTAAGCATTTCATCTCTATTAAAGTTCTTATATCAAAATTGTGAGGAAGCCACCATTAGTATTCCTAATTCATAGAAGAAGTGGAGACACAGGCAGTAGCCCTTAGGAGGTAAGAAAAGACTTCTTGCAATTTAAAGATTAGTAAGGACCTTCTGCAGAGGCACAGATGATGGAGCTACCTTACAAAGAAATGTATTGTCTTGTCTCTTACTCCCAAAGGACTACACCCAATTTTGAAAACCTCAAAATCAACATAATGTTAAAATGGTTATGGTGAGATTGGTCACCTGCATTTGTCATTCAGACAAATCCACTATGGATTTTTATGAAAAAAATAGACTTTCTGGGTAACCTATATCTATACCCATATATCTACATCTATATATGTCTGTATCTTCTTCTACACACACACACACACACACACACACACACACACACATCATATTATGTGAGGATGAGGATAATTTCTGTTTCATCTCACACATATAGAAACACTGTGGCTTAGAGATGGGAAGAGTCTTGTTCAAGGACACCTAGTTACACGCCAGTGGATTTGGTACTGATGTATGGTAGGTATTCACCAGAACCTCAATGCCTCAGCACATGTTGTACTGTAAGCAGACTGGCACAGCCACAAACAGTGGGGAAAAGGCCGAGGTAGAGAAACCAGGGTAGTCATTTCTTCAAAAACACAAATGCTTAGGCTACCTTGCTCTACTTTTCCTTAAAACCCATTTTTTCCTAGTAATTCTTATTTAGGGTGTTTTGAAATTACTTGAATCCTTGAGAAAAGGGTGAAATCTTTATGGGGAAAGTGTATGTATAACTTATGATATGATCTTTATTAATTATATGCAGAACTTTGAAGTTCAAAACAATATTCCTGATTGCATAGCTGTGGTCGTATGGCTAAACATGCTGTCACTATGGATGCTTTCTGTCCAGGGTTATACACAGATCAATTCACACTATGCTTTTGGCATGCAAAGTATCCCTAGGGATGCCATTATTCCTTGTGCTAAATATTTTACCCGAGTTCAGCAAAGCTGGGAGTGCAGATGGCACGTGAAACTGTTCTGCAATCACTTGCCACTGTTTATTAGTTTCTACCACAACCTTGAAATCCATGTCTCAAAGATTACAAATGACCGTTTGCTCATGAAAACTAATGGCCTCTTCTCAGCCATCATTTTTCTTGGACTTGCTGAATCATTTGATATCACTCACTCATCATCACTCTCTCCAGTGAAGCTCCATATTGCCCAAGATATCACATCTTTAGATCCTGGGAATTGTTTAATTTTGCCATTTAGTTACCATTTTCAATGCCTCTTACAAAGGTCACACATTCTCTGATCTTGAAGATGAATTGATATTCCAATCATATTGGAATATCACTGATATTCCAATTGATATTCCAATTGATATTCCAAATAAAGATGGTACCAAGCCTCAGTTATCATTATAATGAGAAACAACAAATTTTGCTATTCTCCTACAGACTTTGGTTGTGCATTTGAGAATCCCTATTTTAAAATCATCAGCTGCAGAGTCCATGACCAAAGCTCATTTTGAAATAGCTCTACATAGCAAAGGGACACAAACTCAGTTTTTCAAAGTGGATGCACAATTTCATTTCTGATTATCAGAGTCTTGTCTTGTACTTGAGATTGATCTGGCTTCCACTTGTTGAACATGACAAACTATATTTTAGTATACATCAGTATTGGAGACTGAGAAATATGACAGACAGTATGTAAGAAATGGAAAAATGTGAGCCCTATTAACTTAGGAAATAGATGTTCTTTACTAAGCCTCTGTTGACCAAGTGTTGTTCTGGTTAGAAGGAGTCTTTCATAAAATCATCTCTCCCTCTCTCTCCCCACCTCTCATCATTGTACAAGAGAGTCATAAACTAAAATGACTTGTTTGATTCACATATCTATCAGACTTTCCAGGAATAAAAATTGTCTGAATTTTTCTAAAGAAATGTTCCTAAAGGAATAGGGATATAATATAGCTGAGACAAGGGACCAGGATAAGAAAGGTTAGTCAAAACACAGGGGATTGAAAGGCCACATGGAACCCAATGATCTAGTAACTCAGAAAAAAACATGAAAGTGGTTAAAGGCAGACAGACAAAACATTAGGAAATGCCTGAGGTGGAAGCAATGAGTTACTAAAAAAGCCTACCAGGGCCAAGAGTTGGATAGAGGCCCTGAATATAATATAAAGTTCTTTTCATTCCTCTTGATTGCCCATCAGAAGTAGTTAATAAGACTTTATTGTTGAAGCTACTATTTAACCTTAGATGCAATGTATACAAGAATCAAACTGGGCCTGACCTGGGAGCTTCCTCGCTGTTGGTTAGCTTTCATGGTGCTGTATAGGATTACACAGGCTGGCTGGAAATAATGCCATTGTGTTACTTACTTTTCTCTTGCCATTACAAAACACCACGACCAAAAGCATCTTACAGAAAGAAACATTTATTTTTGGCTTATGTTTTCACAGAGATGAGTCTATGTTGTTGGGGAAGTGTACTGCAAGCACAGGAAGCTAAGAGCTCATATTCTCAACCTTAAGTACAAAGAAGAAAGAGAGGGAGGGGGAAAGAGACAGAGAGACAAAGAGACAAGGAGTGAGAGAGAGGAAGTTGGAAGAGGAGGTTTTAAATTCTCAAAGCCTAACCCTAGTGACATCATTTCTGAATCCAAGCTGTACCTCCACATACTCTTTCCACAGCATGAGACCAAGTGTCCAAATGCCTGAGCTTCTAGAGGACTAGGGGGCATTTCTCATTTAGACTACCTTAAGCATGAACAATCTCACTCAACAACTTTATTTACGACAATATCAAGCAGCCGGTTGAGATTTGTCCATTGATGCAATCGTGACATGGCTATTATAAGGTAAACAACTGCTCCTTGATTAGATTCAAAGCTGACTTCATCAGCGGTTTTCCATGCCTACCTAGTACTGTTAAGCCAGTCAAAACCCATGACATAGATGGTCTTGGGCCCAAGGGCAAAAACTATTACTGCTGCTTAGCTAAATTGACACGCTACTGAACAACTTTCTGAATATCCTATGTTTAGATCCATAGACAAAGACTTACCTCAACTTTAAACAGAAATCTATTTGCAGGGAATGAAGTTGAATTCAGAAACCCATAGTTAAACAACATGCTAAGAGTGAGGTATGGCTTAAG
The DNA here is from genome assembly GCF_008632895.1 of Mastomys coucha. Lineage (NCBI taxonomy): Eukaryota > Metazoa > Chordata > Mammalia > Rodentia > Muridae > Mastomys > Mastomys coucha. The sequence goes on from NW_022196905.1 coordinate 241,257,890, forward strand.
GCTCAGCCCAAATAAGACTTTCTTGTTGAAGGAACCAGCACTTTTTAGGTATATACATTTAGTATATGCCATTACTTTTAAGATCAGGAAACATTTGAGAAGGAGTGGGGAGAATGTAAGAGCTAGAAGATAATAAAGAGAAGGGCAGAAAATTTCATTTTCAGCTGTATAGGATTACATAGGCTGGCTGGAAATAATGCCATTGTGTTACTTACTTTTCTCTTGCCATTACAAAACACCACGACCAAAAGCATCTTACAGAAAGAAACATTTATTTTTGGCTTATGTTTTCACAGAGATGAGTCTATGTTGTTGGGGAAGTGTACTGCAAGCACAGGAAGCTAAGAGCTCATATTCTCAACCTTAAGTACAAAGAAGAAAGAGAGGGAGGGGGAGAGAGACAGAGAGACAAAGAGCATAGCATGACCATGTCAATTGTGAAGTCAGAGAAGTTTATCTACTTGCACTGGTTATATACATGTCAGTCTACTCAAAGATTAGCTATGGGTTGGGAAGGGACTCACAGGGCTTACTCACCACTTACTGTTGAACCATTGACTGCTAACAGATTCTTAGAAAGGAAGAGCACAGTGTCCAGTGTTTACCTATTGGTGAGTCTGTCAGGATCTAGCGGATAGTTCAAAATCCATGGCTATACACATGGCCTTAGTTGAATTCTGTGGGACTACCCAAAGCAAAACAAAACGTATAAAAATGTGATTGAGATCTTCAAAGATACAAGACAAGACTTGCTTGTCTTGGTAAAAAGAAAGGACATTAGAGAGAGTCTGGGACAATACAAGTAACTTCCAGTAACCAGAATACATGACACAAATCTGAAATGGGAATATTGGCAAAGATTTTATTTGTCCTTTAAAAAATTCTAAAGCAGAGTACAAACACACACACACACACACACACACACACACACACACACACACACTATTCAGAATGCTTTGCTACAACCAAGACATCTACTCTGGCTTTAATTAAACTAATACAAAAATGAAAAAAAATGTTACTGGAAATATTTGTTCCTTGACTTACTGATAGATAGTTCCTCAGATGGTTTATTGGGTAGATGCTATTTAAGAGTCTCATATTGGTAAAAGATGAGGTTCAAGTATAAATTTGACCTGGAACCATAATACACAGAGTATAGTAAAGTTGGTGGTCCAGGGTATATACAGAAATTAATTTTATAGAAAAGATATGTTCAAAAAATCTGAATATCAATAAATTATTCTGTCACCAAGTATAATACAACAGACTCTAATATAGAATATTCCAAGGAAGGGCCAGTGAGTGGTAAGAAATAGAAACAACACAAAAAAGACATCTCCAGGCTATAGAAAGGAATAAATAAGATTAATTTTTCCTCTTGAAAAGATGTACTTGAAGCTGGGCGGTGGTGGCGCACGCCTTTAATCCCAGCACTTGGGAGGCAGAGGCAGGCGGATTTCTGAGTTCGAGGCCAGCCTGGTCTACAGAGTGAGTTCCAGGACAGCCAGGGCTACACAGAGAAACCCTGTCTCGAAAAACCAACCAAAAAAAAAAAAAAAAAAAAAAAAAAAAAAAAAAAAGATGTACTTGAATGTATACTGGAACACCAAAGCTTCAACTGCATTGGCTGACAAATGAGTGGGGTATATGTGGGTGGGTTGGTCTATGAGGAGTAGTGTGGATAGCCTGTACAAGAATACCTTCATAATTCTCAAAAATGATTTTGAATAAGAGACTGGAAGGACATTGAATGGATCTTAGAACTATTTCTCTGCTGTGGAGAAGAATAAATGTTATGCTAATAAGTTTTTCTCTTTTTATATATTCATAAAGAAGGCATTATTGCAAGCTTTTCTAAAATAACTTAATAATCTAGAGTCTCCTAATGCACTCCTTATATTACTTGTAATTCCTTGTAAATTTTTATACTGTATATATGGACATGATGTCATATGTTCTTTGTCAGTTGAACTAGTTCATATGGCAAAATGTAACTTCTTGAAGAAATATCTATTAATAACCAAGTTAAAAATAATTTTAAGAATTATCTGTGGTACAGTTTTCTCACATGAATCAACACTTCCAACAACAGAGTAATGCTGACAACACCAACAGCATGAAGTGTAGTGACTGAAGTCAGGAAAGCAGGTAGAGACTCAGCAATAATACATCCCAAAACTTAAGTGCAGAAGCTCTTTTTTTCTGACCCATAAACTTGGGTAACAATCCCTGTGAGTGTCAGTTTCTTATCTGTGTCTATATTATCAATAAAGATATATGCAATCCATTGAGCTTTGCAATGAAACAAGAGCCAAAGAAAATACAAATGCACTAGATATTTTATAAGACATAAGAAGTTAATTATTAATGATCTAATTTCATAACTCACAAACATTTGAAATTTGAAGAGGGGGAAAATAACCATACCACCAGATTCAGAAGGCATATCCAAGCCCTTTCTATCTCTTATAAGAACATCATCGCCAGAATCATTTGAACTTTAATTCCCCCATCAATACAAGAGATGGTCTTGTCAGCTTCATAGAGTCACACTTGAGGAGAATGCCCTTATTCGGGCCTCAGAGAGATCCCTCCCTAAACCATAAGTGGGATACTTCAGTAAGTCAAAGCTCATGGAGCAAAAGATTGTTGATTCTAGACGATAATAGTCAAGAGATTTTCAAAGAGCAGGCATAAGACCATATGCACAAAAAATGGATATGAATCGGATGTCTTGTGAAAAGCAGTATGCAAAGAATTTCATAAATAAAATATTCTAAACATATTGTATCTCTAATGGACCCTTTAAAAATGAGGAATGGGGTTTAGTGGCCAGTGAGGCAATTTCCCAGAGTCACACAGCTACCAAGATTCAGAGTGAAATTCAAATTCATAAACATACACTTCGAGTGTCCATAGCTTCAGGCTCTATCTTATCCTGTGTAAGAAGAAAAACAATCTATCAATGGAGGCATGTGTAAAGTAAAAA
>NW_022196905.1:241261052-241261163 GCF_008632895.1 Mastomys coucha
AGAAGAAGAAGAAGAAGAAGAAGAAGAAGAAGAAGAAGAAGAAGAAGAAGAAGAAGAAGAGGAAGACACACATGCAGAAAGGGGATGAATAAGATGAGAGAGAGAGAGAGA
>NW_022196905.1:241261173-241307284 GCF_008632895.1 Mastomys coucha
GAGAGAGAAAGAGAGAGAGAGAGAGAATCAAATGTCTTTAAAACAGGGACAATGAAATCTCTTCCTAAAATACAAAAGACAAATCAACTTGACTTTTCTTTAGTAATTCTTTCTTTCCTAATAAGCTGTTTAAAAAATGGCCTAGAATGTTAAGACCTTGAATAAAACAATCAGAAAAAAGCTAAACCTCTCTGCAGAGGCAGTGTATTTACACATGGAGAACAGAATTTGTTTTCATGTTCTTTAGAACTTTATTCTCGGAAGAACAGTCTTATTTCTACAGCCTATTATTCATGCTGGCTTGGCTGGGCCTTGTTTTTCTCTTCATACTCCCAGAGGTAAAATGCTGCTTTCAGTGTGCATCTATGAATAGACCCATAGACAGCACTGACCTTGGTGGATGAAGCCTCTGCCACTGAAGGATTGATTTCCATACCGGAATTACCCTCAGGATTTTAGCCGAATGTGGAGTGGTGATAACATGTTACCTCTCAACAACCTTTTCAATCTGGGATGCCCTCTCTGTGTAATCTCTAAATTCTTCACTTTAAGCATTGCAGACTCTTTCTGTCTCTCCTAGACACACTGCTTTCTTCTCAGCCTCCAGTTATTTTGAGATTAGGGGTTAGTAAAGTACCTTTTTTTTTTTTGAACATTTGACCCAGCCCACTCCTTAGAATTGCTCCAAACTTCTGTAATTTATATTTTGTTTTTAGCAACAAAATAGCATCAGCTTCAAACTAGAATACATTTGGTACTATACAAATGGGTCTGGAGGACTGGTGATCTTTGGCCACATAATTTGATTCAAAAGCAGCATTCAAAATAGAATACATATTAGTGTACTTACCGTAAAGAAATGATAGAAGTCTATGATGACAGATATGCTAAATAGCCTGAGTTGATCACCTCCCAATATATTCATGAATCAAAACATCACCTTGTACTTCATAAATGTTGTATAAATGTATAAATGTTGTGTCAACCCCCTGGAACCTGTGAAAAACCTGGGCATGCCATTTTATTCAATTCCAGATTCTTTGGTCACAATTCTGCAGGCTAAACAGGTGTGGAGTGAGTGAGCAGCCATCCTCTCAGCAAATATTCTACGATCATTTGAAAAGCATGGGCAGGAGCAGCTTTGAGCATGGAAGAGTGACAGACTCTGGTGGTAGGAAGTGTCCAGGAATATTACCTCTGCATTCTATCACCAGGAGTGGCTTTGTGAGCCCACAGTTAATACAATCACACTTGGCTCTGCACTTGAAATTTAATTTTCCACAGTAACTGTTCTAAAGTTACCAATCGGTTTATCTTCAAAGCGAGGCTTTATAGCTAAAGTTCACTGAGATGATGTAACCTATGCCATGGGCTTTTAGTTAGGGCTTACTCCTAGTTCAAACTCCCATGAGTTACTTTTGTTCTTCGCAGCTTACTTTATGCTATCTGGGCCTTGGGTCCCCCTTGATCTCCTGCTATCTCTAGTATGAAGTTTTTTAAAAGGCTGCTTCTCTTGGCCAAAATCTGAGAGGGGGCAGCTTCCATGATAGGCAGCAAGGGGTAGCTACAATGCAGCAGCAGCAGCAGTCCCTAGAAGGGCTATGGATTTCTCAGATGAGTGGTAGTTGCGATATATATCCTATAAAATCACAGAATAGAGACAAGTGATAGCTGTTTCTGGTCCAGGATGTGAACCTCACGATTGTACAGAAGGTGATTGGCTCAGTAGAATTACAGTTGTCTTGAGTAGAGGCTGCAAAGCCTGGGGCTATATTTCTACCATGGATTTGGATAGCAGGACACTGGGAAGCAGGAACTAATTTTCCCTTCCTCTAAAGGGCTGAATCTTCCAAATTATGTTATTGGCCCTGTTCATTATCCATATTTTTCAACTCTGTGAGGTAATGATTTCTCTTTCTTTATCAAGGGATGTTGGTTGATATTTCTCTTACAAGTGTAATGAACACATTTGTTTTCTGTTCAGTCATGGGTCACATGACATAGTCTAGTGTCAGGCCTCTGTTCTTTGTCTCACCCCGCATTTCTGAAAATGGCTCTTTCTTCACACAGATCAGTCACTGCCCATTTCCAACAGCTCCTTCATGGGGCTACTTTGCCAGTTCTGCTTAGCCCAAAGGGTAAACATCAGGTGCTCTCTTAATCCCTCAAAGCACAGCTGGGACCAGGATTCTGAAAGGTTCCTAGCACCTAAGAAGTTATGCTACACAATAAAATGCAAACACACAAATAGCATCACTAGACTGTAGACACTGTGTTCTTTGGGCCCCACACTCCCTGCTGTGGTCTTATTCAGCTCTGGGAATGCTAAACTATTGGAGGAGTCAGATAAAACAATAATTCACAAATGAGAGTGTTTCAGTGGCCTGCAGTCACTTCTCAGAATCTACTACTCCACTTTTCTGAGTAAGTCCGTGGGAAAAAAAATCTCATTGTCAAATCAGCTTCTGAGCAGCAGCAATAGAAAGAAGAATAAAATAATGGCTGTGTCTTTTTATTTAAATCCAGCCACATTAGTAGTGTTCTAAATAATTTTAGTTGTCAACTGGACCAAGCCTGGAATCATCTGAGAGGAAAACCTCTGTTGGGGGATTGTCCAGATCAGACTGTCCTATGATTGTTTCTGTAGGGGGTTGCTTAATTCAAGTATGAGAACCCAACCCACCATTGAGGGCAACATCTCTAAACAGGTTTTCTTAGGCCTTATATTTGAGCTAGGCAAGCATGAACCAGCAAGAAAGCCAGCAAGAAGCGCTCCTCTGTGGTTTCTCCCTGAGCTCCCTCCCTGACCTTCATATGATGGAGTAAATCTTGGAATTATAAGCAAAATAAATTCTTTCACCCTAGAAGTAGATTTTGGTCAGAGTGTTTTATGAGAGCAACAGAGAGGATACAAGAATGGTAGGTATCAAATTTTTTAAAAAATTCAGTACTGTTCAGACAGAGGATACTAAGTAATACCCACACATTGAATTTCATGTCCATACAGGTGAACAAGACTGAAGCAGCCTTGTTCTCTGCAATTAAGTGCAATAAGAAACTGCAAACCAACCCTGCTCAAGAGCATCGATATAAAAGCCTTGCATAAGCACATTAACCAAAGTAATTCTGTTATGGCACCATGTACATATCAGCTAAAGAATGAAGATGAGGGTGAATAGGGATGTAAGTTTCCTCATTTCACTAAGTGTTCCTCCCCTACAACAGCCCACACCTTCACAACATTTCCTCATTTTCTTATTACTAAATCTATATGTGTCCTGGTTTTAAAAATTACAAGAATGAATGAATCCTCCTTTTGTGATCTACTTATAAGCATATAAATTAAAACTAACCCTTGAGCCAAAGTTATTTTTAAAAGATGTTTTGTATATTTAACACCCTTTTTATGCTGTATTTAAAATTTAATTGTGTTATTGATACTTCTGTCTATTTTTGTCCATCCTGTTTCATTTACCAGTCTTCTGAACACATTTATGTTTTTGTTTGTTTGTTTGTTTGTTTAGCTCCTAAGTATGAGTGTGTGTGTGTGTGTGTGTGTATGTGTGTGTGTGTGTGTGTGTGTGTGTGTGTGTGTGTGTGTGACGATTCTCCCCCATTCTGTGATCATCAAATGACCCTTGCTAGAATATCATATGGTGGAAAAATTAAAGTTGCCCCATCCTTTCTAAGAAAGAGAGATGTTCAATCAGAGAAGCATTGGTTGGTACTCTGGGATTCATGGAAGAATAAAGTAGGAAAATTTATCAATTCTATGTAGCTTCTGTGTATTTCTGCTTAGTTTGCAGACTAGAATTCAGAGTTTCATCTACTCCATATCCAAGAAACAGAAAGGGAAAATAAGATAGAGGGGAAACCTTTGTCTATGTTTGTTGTTTGACATCCCCTACATTTCAGGTCTGCACTGGGATTCTGATTTCCATGTGGCATATTGAAATCCACAGCTTCTATTGTTCTGATGCTGCAGGTAATGGCCAGGTCACAAGGGTAAACACTCAGTAGACACACTGTCTATGTTAGAACCAAGATGTCTACCCAGGTTTAAAACATGCAGAATCCTGATTTTTATTCCATCTGTTTCTGGGTCAGAGACCCAAATGACTGTCACACTGACCTCTGTAGGCCAGGACAGGGTGACTGTGGCTGATCCTGGAATGTAGTGTGTGAGCTTGTAAGTCCAGAAAACTGTGGCTGCTTGGGAACCATGGTCAGCAGAGTAAGAGTTTGCCTTGACAGTTTCATTTGGAATAACATTTCACAATTCCTGGTTTCAGGGTTTAAGGACAGAGAGAGAGAGAGAGAGAGAGAGAGAGAGAGAGAGAGAGAGAGAGAGAGAGAGAGAGAGAGAGAGAGGAGAAGAGAGAGGAGAGAAACAGAGGGAGGGAAGAAGGGAGGGAAGAAGGGAGGGAAGAAGGGAGGGAGGGAGGGAGGGAGAAAGAGAAAGAATAGTGACAGCCCCACTGCTTCCTTCAGTGTAATAAAGATTTTTTCATAAACACCTATATTTTATTTGCTATGATTTTCAAAATTGTCAGAATACTACCAACAGTAAAATCACCAACGAAGTTCGTAGAATTGCACATTTTCAGCTTCCAGCCCCCATCTGGAATAGAAACTCTAGGTAGTCAAAACCAAGGATGTGTTGCAAACACCCTTCCAGGTGATTTAAATATATGTGTGCCTCTAAGAACCACTGATTGAAAATGTGCAAAGTCCATGCAGATCTATTCTTACTATGTTCTTAGAAACCCTGCTTTTCTTGTTCCTGTGGTACACTGAAGATCATGTAGGACAGATGTCCTTAGTGTAAATATAAGGAACCTTGGTTTGATAGCAGCCACATCTTTTGAGTACAATTAAGTAGATACGTAAGCACAAATACAGAGTGGGGGGGGGGACACAGACACACACAGAGACAGAGAGACAGAGACACACACAAACACACACATGGGGAAAGACAGAGAGAGAAAGAGAGAGGAGAGAGTAACAGAGAGAGAGAACAGGATGTACCTACTTCTACTCTGTGTACATGCTCCTACACCAAAATCTGTGTAACCGCAATCAATGTGGGAAGCTATTTTCAATTGAAACCATTTGACTTTAGTAGGACAGTAACTTTAAGATATCCAGATAAACTTATGAAGCATTAGAGATACTAACCCCATTAAAATGGCTACATAAAGATGAGCTTGAGAGTATTTTTAAAACCTTAAAGTATCATAAAAAGGCTTTCAAATTCACCAACTTTTTGATAAGCACCTACTAAGAACCATCATAAAGAAGAAATTTTAAGTAATACTTGTTTCTAATGTTACTACAGTTATGGTCATAGTTGTTTTCCAACTTCAGTGGCTTTTGATTTGCAACAGTGCTTCTCAATTTTGGTTTACCAGTGACGCCAAAGAACCTGATGACCAAATCCTACCCTTGGACCAATTGCATCAAAATTCCTGGGGAAGGATCTAGAATTTTTAAACAATGGTCTCTGGTTGGCCCTATAGCACAGGCATGTTTGAGAATGACTTCTGTATAAATCTCAGTTGGCTTAGCTTGCTCAACAAATGTCTAGTCTTGCTCATGAGTTCAAAACTTCTTTCAAGAGGTCTGCATTCTGCCTTCCTCCTGCTACTCTATTACTCAACAGCTTCAGCATTCCTTAGCCGTTCCTCCTGATGCTTGACACTGCTGCTTCAGCCACGTTCTCAGTGGTCCTGTCATTAGCATCCTTCAGAAGCCAGACTAAATGCACCCTGCCTGACTACACATGTTGACTATTTCACATAAAGTCGTGTTCATCATGTTTCTTGCATCCTGCTGCTTTATCTCTTTGGGGGCATGTTTTACAACCCTAAGATTTATTGATTTTTATATGCTTTTGGGTTTGCCTCAATATATTAGAAAATCCAGAAATGGAGATCTTGCTCTTCAAATTCACTGCCCTATCCCAGTGTCTGAATGGATGCCTGCTTTGATAAATATCTCTTGAACAGATGAATGAAAGAGAAGGAACGAACTGGATTGGTTTGGTGATTAATCCTCTATCCTGTAATCATATTTAGAATATGAACTCCATCATTCTGAGCACAGGTTTGTTAATATTTTTTTCTGACTCAATATCACTGACCATTCTTGCTTTCATTCTCTTCACAATGTTGAGACGAACAAGGTTAGAAAAGATATACTGTTCCTAATAAGGGCCCTGGGACTTGGTACCTTGGAGTTCACCTTATGTGATGTGGCAAGGAGTGGGCAAGTAGGTACTGTGCAGAACCAGCTGTGTAAACAGCATCACTTCCAGTCCAATTTAAATGAAGTCAGTAAATTATGCCTCCAGACCCTGAGCCATTTATTTCAACATTATGGAGGAAGAAAAAAAGAGTGTTCAAGGAAGCAATTTTTCTGCCTAGGTACTCCATTAAGAAAAAAGAATGGAAGGGGCCTCTGGGGGAGAGTATAGCACCTGATATGACTGTGGGAGACACTTTTAAAAAAATGGAATAATCAAATGGTGGCTTACTCACCCTCAGTCAGTTCTTCCCATTAGCAATAATGGAGGGCCATGAGCTAGAATGAACTTGAGCTCACAGTATGCCCCTGAGGAGATTCAAAGGGGGAAGGCAACCCTGCAGAAGCAATAAGACCAATGTTAATAACAAGTCACCTTTGTCAACCCTTTGGAGGATGCTATTATCCAAGGAGTACTAACTTTTTTTTTTCTTTTTGTTTTTTCCCTCCCTCCCCACTCTTTCTGACAATGGAAAAACTACCTGTTCTCTTCTGGTGGTTTAACATACATAACCTAACCTGGGCAGAGTGTCACTGCAGGTGGTAAAAAAGCAAACTCTGCCCAGGTTAGGTTATGTGCCACTATCAGAGAGGGCTCATTCTGAACTTAGGGCTCTCAGCACCTGACTAGCTTGTGCTTTTAAATAATGCTTGGAAGAGAAGAGGGTAATTTAATAACTGCACTTTTCCTTAGATGCTCCTACAAGTCTAGAAACAAAACAAGAATCCTAGCTCCCTCTTGAGAGGAAGCGGGAAGAATGGGCATAAAACTTGCTCACCGTCTGTCAGTTGCTGAATGGCTGGATTGGAGTTCCAACCAAGCTGAACACAATTTGTAATGAACTATGATCCTAGAAGCCTCTGGAGATGCCCATAATTACAATGAATACCTACTTGCATTGTTATTAATATTAGTAGTCATCATCAACAATAAAGGAAAGCCTATGGCAACACTATGATAAGACAAAAAAATTACATTACACATATAATCTCACTTAAACTTCACAGTAATTAACTCTTACTACAATCCTATCCAGTAGATAAAAGTTCTAAGAGTCAGAAATTTAAATGGAGGCCAGTAAATAGGCTGTTGTGTGAGCATGCATCTTCCATCTTTTCTCTATGCCTAGGCCCTCTGTATGAGCTAGACTAGAAAGCATTAGGTTTTTATATAACACTAAGAATATTGAACTCCCATCCTTGAAGCCAGCTTTGGCTACTAAGTCATTCTGTGACCTTTAGATGGATCTTTTCTCATTTCTGGTGGATAGTCTGTCTGGCTTTTCTCTGTCTCCTCTTGATTCATGACTGAGGACATTTTCCCAATGCACAAACTTGGGCAAAACATACAAAGCCACCATCTGGTAGGCTCTTCAAATGTTGGACTCTTTCAAATGGGAGATCACCCAGTTCTTAAAATTGATGGTGATGGCAAACTTTTATAGGGACAAAAGTCTCAGAGTGACAAAGGGTAAGACCAGATCATCATCATCAAAAGAAAGAAAGAAAGAAAGAAAGAAAGAAAGAAAGAAAGAAAGAAAGAAAGAAAGAAAGGAAGGAAGGAAGGAAGGAAGAAAGAAAGATAAGAAGAAAAAAGAAAGAAAAGAAAAAGAAAATAAATCTAAACAGGCTTGTGTTCAGATTACTATTGCTCACAGAAACTGGAACAAGGGACTCATTTCCCCTCCCCATGTACTGTTCAAAAGACATTTGGGGGAAAGAAAACCCGGAGCTGAGAACATAACTACCTGAACTTGAAAATAAGGTAAAGACCAAATTAAAGCAGGAAGCCTTGGGCATGAATACAAATGGATGATTATCAGCAAATCAGCCTGTGGCATTGAGTAAAAAGAAACACAGAAAGATCCTCTTACAGGTAAAATAAAAGCTGGGAAAAATGTGGGAGGTAGAAGAGAGCCTAAATTCAAGGGCTGGGGATTCCTTATAAGGTTCTGAATCCAATCACCCTAGTAGCAGTGCTAGCTCACAGTTCTTTCAGGTTATGGAGGAATAAGAGACTGAGCTGTGTATATCATGGTGCTGCTGTCATTCAGCCATTGGACTATGATGATAAAAACGTGTCCAGACCACTCAGCTCATCAGAGGAGCAGATAGAATTCCAAGTTTGGTTCTGGTCTTCCCAATCTTTAGCTCTCACATATGATAATGGACAGTTTTGTTGGGGCAAAGATTAAGAGTAGAACTTGTGATTAGTTGCATTCCATACATGAATATTCTTCTGTAAGTTGCTAAGGAATTAGGAATTATGATACTGGTTTCTTCTCTTCTCTCTGTCCACCCTAGGTATTATCTTGGCTGAGTTTTCTGAACTACCTCTGTTAATTGTCCTCATCCCCTCCCATGGTGTGGTACATCTGTTTTGTCTGCTGCACTCAAACCTCTCTGTTTGATTTTCTTTTGTTTATTGATGGGTTGGTGGATTCACTGTTCTTTAAACATCTTCCAAGTCAAGTCTAGTCTGAGATGCTGAGATCACAGAGGAATGTAAAGATAGAGAAGGGATAATATGGCTTCCTCCACTGAAAGGATTTGTAGACAAATCCTACTTCTACACACAGTAGGAAGCCTAAGGTGAGAAACTACATGAAGAGGCCAAAGCTCATGCAGAGCAGGACAGCAAGCCTCTTACTTGACACTGCAGATGTCCTCTGATATACAAACAGAATGCCTATGATGCTTCCTAAATTCTGCTCTGAATGAAAATCCCCCAAGGCAATGGGAGAATAAAAGACTGATCAAGAGTCTTCTATAGTGGTTTAGATTGCATCAAGAATTCTAGTGGTCTGAGACACAGTATTCAGGCAATTGGTACTAATAAACACACAAATTAACATGTACAAGATTCCATTCAAATAAACAAATAGACATTTGTTAGCCACTGGATATAGACAGTTGCCTCAGTGTAGTAATTGCACAAGGAGCATTGAGGAAAACAATGTTTGTTTTCCTGGAACCACAGAAAAAAAATTGAAATGAAGAGTAGACATTGACTCAAAACTACAAGAGGCTTAACAAAAAGACTTGATGCTCACTAGCAGGGAACGCAATGTGTCTGGATTCAACCTCTGAGATTTCATTCCAGAAAACTCAGTCCTTCCTTCAGCCTATGTGATGTGTTTTGTCCTCCTGAGATGTCAATCCTTGCCACGACCATTTACTTAAATATGCCTACTCCTGATATTTCACTAGAATCTATAACAAACACAAGTGGTTAAAAGATGGCAGCTTTTTTATATTTCCCTTGGATTGAACTATCCTTGCTCTTGTACATTAAAGTTGATTCTCTCTTCAAAATAACTCCCAACTCCTAAAATCCACTAATTTTAACTTTGTAGATGTCTGCATATAATGAATAAACTAGCACTGACCAATCATCCACATATTAAAACTTACATAAAATATGTACTCACACTATATTTGTATTTGTTGAGCATGTAGTTATTTGCCTAGCGCTATCCTAAATAATGTGTACTTATGATGGGAGATCTACATCATCTTACACTCATATGAAGCTTAGAGAAACAAACATGAAGAGGAGAGAGACAGAGACAGAGAGAGTGAAAAACAGAAAGAGAACTTGAGAGACATACAGAAGATCTGCATGAGTTTGAAGTCAATCTGACCTACATAGTGAGTTCAATAATGGAATGGATAATTTGTTTTAAAATAAATTTAAAATGCAATGGTCTACATAATGAGTTCAAAACTGTAGTGGCCTACATAGTGAGTTCAAAACAGGAATGGATAATTTGCTTCAAAATTAATTAATATTATGAAGTACTTTGGAGAGAAACAAACAGAGCAAGGAAACTGAGAATAACACAAGCAATGGTTTAGCTTAGTCTCAGAAATCATAAAGCTAGACACACTATGTCCCAAGGGTCCCTGAGTCAGAATATTTTTGCATCTGTTACAAAAATAAACAAAAAACATAAACAAAGATGAAAATAATGAGAGGATGGACCAATAGTTTAATAATAAGTTAAGAGAAGATGCTAAACTACATCCCCAGTTCTATAGTTTAGAAGTGCACCCCTACCAAAGGCCCCTGTCTTGGAAGCTTGGTCTTAGATGATGGCACCGCTGGGAAGTGATGCATAGAAGGTGGGACCTAGAGGAACAAATGAAGTTGTTACAGTTGTGCGGTTGTGATTCTAAAGTTATATTGAAACCCCAAGCGGCTTCTCAGTCAAGCAGTTCCACCACTGACTCTTACCCACGATGTTCTTCCTCATCATAGGATGAGTGGCAAGCCAACATGGCCAGATAATTTATACCTACTAATGGTGCATTCAAATTCGTATGAAATTCAATGGGAATCTGCTGAACATTAGAACAGGAATAGATATAAGTTAAAAGTTGTCCCATTTCATGGATCTGGGGCCTGTCTTACCCAGTCATCACATGGGAAATGTTGGCTCTATGTGTTATCTATTGTGGATGGTGCTGACATGAAATTCATTTATAATGTTTTATTTGCCTATGTGTCTTTATTCTGTCATCTCATATACCTCATACCTTGTAGTGAAATTCTGGGTTTTTGTGTTAACAACTTTAGCTTATTAAGGAAAAGCCAACCTTCAATGACTATGCCATTTTAGATTCCAGAGACCAATATGTGATATGTCTAATTTCTTGTTATTATCTACATACTTCAATATTGATAGATTTTGATCACATTTACACTAAGTGAAAATGCCAGATACAGAGCCACATATCACATATGATTCAATTTATGTGAAGTATTTGAACTAGGCAAATCCATAGAGACAGAAAACAGATTAGTGGTTGCTTAAGGCTATAAGCAAGAGCTTGTGGGGAGGGTGACTGATTAATTATCCTTTTGTAGTGATAAATAAGAGAATAAAATCCAAGTAACGGAATTAGTAGTGATTGTTGCAAAATATTGTCAATGTACTCAATACTGTTAACTTATATACCTTGAAATTGTTGAACTGCTAAATACTACATTATATGTACTTTATTATGTTAAAAGACAGACAGCTGACCGTTGCATGGGAAGTTAATTATGGAGGATGGAAGAAGTGTAGGGAGATGACCTCAGCACTCCAGGTGAGAAGGGTGAAAGTCAAAAGCAAGAGAAAGTGGCCTTAGGAGTGAAATTTGACTAGGTCAGGTTGATACATCCTTGACCTTTAAAGTAAAACCATCATTCCTTCTGCCATAAATTTAATTCCCTTGCTATTCTGTGTTAGGCAAACCTCTTTTTCTGTCTACCATCAATGTAATCCTCATCCCCACTGATTCATCACTAGGTCTCTTTTCCCACTGACTCCTCTGTCATCCCAGAAGCATCGATGTCTTATCACATTTATTAAATAAATAAAAATAAATCAGCAGCATCGGAGAGCTTAAGGCTGTGTGTACAGACCTGCTGGGCAGCTCCTCTCATTACACAGTTCCTCCTCATATTCCAATCCCAGTCCACTTAGGGTCCTGGACCACACGTAAGAAGGCCCTAAAATCAATATGATATTTAACAGAAAAGTACTGAAGCATGGGCAGCCCAGAAGCAATCTGCTGACTCACTAACATCCGGAGGGCTTCTTGGTCCCAGCTGCTCCTGCTCTAGCATCAGTGGAAGCCCCAGAAAGACAAATTGCTGTCATCGGTTCCCAAAAAGAAAGGCTTGTGGTCTACCTTCTGCAGCAGTGGGAGGGAAAAAGAAGGCCAAGCTGGTCGGTTCTGTCCCTGCCACGGTAATGAGGATCACTCCTGACATTGGATGACAGTGGCCTTGAAAGCAAGTTAGAAATCACCCCCTGCTTCCCCGTTAGCAGTCTGACTTTGTGTGTTGCAGGGTCAGCACAGGCCAGGCCTGTTGCTGTGACTTTGCAGAGAAGGTGCTCTGAACCCATTAATATGGACTCTGCCTCCTTCAACCCTGGCACAAACAAGCACGCTGTCATCCACGGTACAACACAGAGCAGGTGCAAAAAGAAAGCTGGGAGACACACACACACACACACTCACACAATTATCAACATAACCAGGCAAACATCACTCACTACACTCTCTTCTCAGAGTCAGCCTTGCATGCCAGTTCCAGAGACCCCGGTGCTTGGCATCATTACATCTCATTATGAGAAGAGTCATTTTAGTAGGCATCTCTCACTAGAAAACAATGCAGCAGACTGATGATCACTGAGGCTACACAAATTCATTATTAAATACTGCTTCCCCCCACCCCCTGGCGGAGTGGCCTCAGGAAGGCTGTCTAGTTCCTAAAGCCTTGGGCTTTTTATCTAGGAAAGGATGTTAGGCATATCCTTCATGCAGCTCCTGGGAGGAGGGTGATAGCTACATGTCAGGGGTTAACAATGCTTAAGACAGCAAATGTTAGTTAATAACTGTAACCGTGATTGCTACTAGAATCATCTTTTCTTGAAAAAAAGCTGTGGATTTCATTGCTATAAGGAACTCAGATTCCTTCTTGAGCCCCTAAAGAGGACAGTACCTTCCTGAATGAGGACAGGTGCTTTGGAGGAAAAGCTCAGGGCCTGTGCTTCTGGATCCCTCCCAGCCTGACTTCCTTCAGTTGTGAGCAGCTGCACACATCAGGAGCCAATAGGGAAGAGCAACTCCCAGGAGACTATTTCAGAGGTCATGCTTAGCAAGATGTTTTCCTGCTTTCATGAATTACAGCCAGAGAAATCCAGGATGATTGTAGGTAGAATACCAATGTTTGAGCAGGTTCACAGTGGGCAGTATGGTAGAAGGAAATTGGTTGCTATTTGATTAGAGGCTTCTCAGGAAACTTACTGCAAGCAAAATAGTTGAGTGGAAGAATGACTATACCAACTTGAAGCATAAGGAGCCTGAACTAAAAAATACAGAAATGTCTGACAGTAGCCTGGTTAGTAAAATACTTAATTGCATTTTTATATAGTTTAGAACTAAGTTGTGTTACTGACTTTGCTGTAAAAAAATATCTAACAAAGCCACTTAAGAAAAAAGGTGCTCTTTTGTTTGTGTTTTGTTTGTTTGTTTTGTTTTCTTTTAATTCAGTTTGAAGATATAGACTGTCATGACTGGGGTGGGATGGCAACAGGAACATGAGGTCACATTGTCCTATCTGAGCTGTTCTCAACCAAGAGAAGAAGACCAGGATGAGCTCTTTATGCATTTTTTATGTTTTCATTGAGTCACACAGACCCAGCCAGGGGCATACAATCTTGTGGCTACAAGTCTAAAGAGGTGGCCCCAAGTCCATAACACAGGGAAGTTATGAAGGGAGAAAAACCCTGCAAGTTGGCGCTTTATCCTGAGACTGTTGACATGCATTGAAAGGATATGAACTTTTTATAAAATTGTGGCATAGCCAAGGAGAACCCTCTCTGGATCCAAAATGGCAGCCCAAGTCATGGTTTGCTAAGCTTCAAAAGAAGGCAATTTCTGATTACACAATGGAGCAATCATTCATTCATAGGTTGGCATGTGGGCTGTGGTGTTTCGAATATGCTTGGTCCAAGGAGGTGTGGCCTTGTTGGAGGAAGTATGTCACTGTGGGGATAGGCATTGAGACCTTCCTCCTAACTGCCCAGAAGATAGTCTTTTCTTGTTTGCCTTCAGAACAAGGTGTAGAACTCCATGCTCCTTCGGTGCCATGTCTGCTTGAACGGTGCCATGCTTCCTACCATAATGAAAGTGGACTGAACTTCTGAACTGTAAGCCAGCCTCAATTAAATGTTGTCCTTTGTAAGAGTTGACTTGAACCATGGTATCCATTCACAGTAGTAAAACCCAAACTAAAACAGCTGTGTTACCGTGGTATCACTTTTTGATCAGAAAAAGGGGGTAGAAAGTCTTGCTGTTAAAGAAACAGAACAATACAAGTGAGCTGTGTTTCTCAGAAAGTACTGTGCATACCTGAGGGTCAGACTCAACTCAGTTTTAGCTTGAGGTAGGGTCAAGGTTTAGCAAATATGTTTTTCTCACTACGACATGCCATCTACAGTCAGGAAGCAGAGAGAGATGAGTGGTGGCACTCAACATTCTGTTCTATCCTCATCCAGGGTAAGTCTTCCCTCCTCAGTTAAACTTTTCTGAAATAGCTTCAAAGATATACCCAGGTGAATATTTCCCAGGTGATCCTAAGTCCAGTAAAGTTGCCAATAGAGTTTAGCCATCACAGAAGCCAAAATAGTCCATGGAGTTGAGAGGCAAATGAGTTGTTCTAACTGTTGATGCAAGTTGTGATTATATATGTATTTGCTTCTTTGTGCTTATGGCTCACCTACTTCTCTATGTATGTGCCATTCCCCAAGAATAAAGACCTGGGCTGGGAATGTGATCGATCTAGGATTTAGAAAGTCTTTGTTCCATTCCCACCACTGGGATAAAAAGAAAATAGACTGAGGAATGGGAGAAGGAAGGGGAAGCCTAAGAAGATTAGGAGACGTTGCTAGCTTCAAAATATCCAGGAAGTATGGACAGATTCAGGCTTCATGGCTTCAGCAGACACAGGCAATCATGGCTCCAGGTCAGCAATAGTCTCCCTGAGTACCACCCTTTGGGGGTTTTATTCAAACAATGCCCACAGCAGCATCCTTCACCAAGAATCTGAGTACTAGCTACATGAGCTGAGTTAGTCTTTCAGGGTATCCTACCTGGATAGATACACTACTTTTGAAGATTCCGGGGAAATGCTTAGCATGATTTTGAAGACACTGGCCTTCCTACACAAGAGGTTCACAACACAGGAAGGCAATGCAGCTTTACAAAGTGACCAGGAGTCTGCTTATATGCTGAGTCTAGTGACAGCGCCTAGTGGTGATTCAGAGTATGTTGTGAAGACATCAACCTGAAGTAGAGGAACCAATCATTCTCAATACAGACAGATTTAAGTCATAGGGAACAATAGGATATCATGAAAATTTTAATATAATTAAGTAATAGTAGAGACTTCTAAGCTACAAACCCATCTTTACTTTTGCTTCTGGGAGAACAGTATTAAAAACAAAATATCCAGCTCCTTACAAATGATCTGATAAATAATGGAGCAAAGGGTTATTCATCTTGACAACACTGTTCACTGAATAGAATTGTTGTTAGGTACCAAGCAATTGGTGTAGGCCAAATGGGATAACTCTCCTAGTTAGCTGGGAAATGAAACTACGATTGTAAAATCACTACAATGAAATATTCTTGCGCTGTTTTTATCCCCTAATCTTTTTTTGATATCCCTGGTAATTATAATTTATTAGAAAAAATAGAATTAAATAAATATACCAATTTGGGTCTATATAAGGCCTATAAATTGTGCTTATTATATTTTGATTTTTTAGAAAATATAAATTTCCCTGACAGAGTTTAGTTCTACTTTTCTATTTCTTTGCTTTATTCCACTTATTCATTTTTATTTGCATTACAAAGTTATCTGGGCAAAATTCAGAAGAGCTATTGACCTTGGTGTTAAGCTAACACTAAGTGGGCACTTCGGGTCACATCGATGTGGTTCTGCAGAAGATGGACAAGGCAGTCATGAGTTAAGCCTGGCTCAGGAAATGGCCTCAGTCTCATGCAGCCTTCTCCATATTTCTAAACCAACTGAAATCAGACTTCATATTTGAATCACATCTGCCTGAATTACTTCCAATCTAAGGTGGCTTTGAAATTTTTCATATTAATGGACTTGAATATAAAAAGTAATAAGAGAAATCTATAGGCCTATATAACTTTAAAGTTTTATGTGCATGGACCTGGAGATATTAGAAATGTAGTTCATGGTGATGCATAATAGTCATGGTGTAAGTAAATCTATGATCTGGCCAGGGTGCTAGGCTAGAAGGTCTGGGACCTCAACCAGTTATTTGAAGGACATGAGAAGAAGCCAAAGGCAGTTTGTATATTGAAACTGACCAAAACAAGGGGAAAAAGACTGGGACCATCAAGTTTCTCCCCATTTACCTCTAATAGAATGCCTGAAAACCTATGCCACACTTCTCATTAATGACTTAGTATTCTCTCAAAACCTTCAGATTTTAATCCCCACTTTATATTTCTATTAAATATAAAATTTAAATTACACAGAGTGTGGAGATTGTATTTATTTATTTATTTATTTATTTATTTATTTATTTATTTATCTGTGTAGCCCTGGCTGGCCTGAAACTTGCTATTGTAGGCCAGGCTAGCCTTGAACTCACAAAAGTCTGCATGCCTTTTCTTTCTGAGTCCCAGGATTAAGGGCATGTACCACTTCACCCATTCCTTTTAAAGATTTATTTTTATTTTATGACTATGAATACACACACACACACACACACACACACACACACACACACGCACACGCACACGCACACACGCACGCAAGCACATGCATGCGAGCGTGCATGTACACATCATGGAGGTAAGATGAGGGTATTGGTTCCCATGGAGACTAGAGATAGTAGTGAACTACCATGCAGATCAAAAAAAAAAAAATCAGAGTATTACAGAATATCTGATCGCACTGTGAACTCTGAGATTATGTTAGTTACTGAATAAAACAAAACAAAACAAAAAACAAAAACAAAAAAAACCTGATTCTAGTTGTGGTTTGGTTCAACCTTAGCACAGACCTTTAATTCTTCTAGCTGGGGTGCAGAAACACATTTAGCATATACCTTTAATCTTAAACAATGAATGTTTAAAAGTGATGTGTAGTTGAGTGGCAGGCAAAGTGATGAATCAGAGAAAGATTCAATAGAATAGAATATGCCCAACTTTCAGGAGAAGAGAAAAGAATGAGAAGCCATTTAAGAGCAATGCAAGTATAGTGGAAGAAACTTTACTGGGACATATAGAGAGAGACTGGTTGCACAGAGAAAACAAGCCAGACAAAGGTGAAGACAAAAGGAGCCAGAAAATTAGAACATATTGCTAAGGTTAATATAAGATGAAGCAGAGCAATTCAGTCAACCCAAAAAAGAAGCCAGATTGAGTCAGTCAGCTTGGAGAGGAGTTTGAGCCAGAAGAGCTGAGTGAACCAGCTCACCAGAAATCAGAAAGAACTAAGAAGGGGTGAGCTTATTTAGCAGCAATTTTCAGAGGCTGAAAACATTCTAGCCCTAGATTAGATTATACAGAGGCTTCCAGGACTAAGCCTAGATTAGCAAACCGAGGCTGTAAGCTTCAGAGGTGACAATCACCTGTGGCAAATAAAAGGTACGTTTTCATCATAGTCTTCTGTGAGAGTAATGCGTGCTCTTGACAATGCCATAAGCCCATGGAATGGGGAATCGTAAAAGAAACATAATAATGGTGAAAGAAATATATAAGTGATTTTATCATAGTTAAAAAGTTTCTAAGCTTAAAAATAAAAGAGCATTCTGAGCTCCCTTGCATCTAAGAGAAAGAAAACAAGAGGAGAGTCATTCTGATTATGTAGGTGCATCAAAGCATAGGCTCAATTTCTACCTGAAATTTCTTCAGACACCATGAGTGGAGCACCATCCTAGGAGGAAAGTCAGTAGGACTGGCCAGATTTTGCTACAAATGCTGCAGCTGTACTCATTCTGTTAGCTTTAAAACAAAGTTCAATTATTACTAGAAGTACTGGCCACCATTCGGTTCAGTAACAGCAGCCATGTGAGGCCCAGATTGGTTTGTTTCAGGTTTTTAATAAGAGCACTGAGAAGGCCTCTATCTCCTGCTGATTTCCAAGGCATGGCCCCTTGGGTCGGGTCTGCCTAGATGACATTAAGGTGTCAATGGGCAAAGAAACACAGGGATTAGAGAGAGGCGCTTCACAAAGCCAATTGAACACCCAAATTCCATGTGACTTCTAGATTTTTTACTCAGAAACACTGGAGATAGTATCCACCGATGCCTTGTATTCCTATTTGTCTTGTTCTGTTTTAGAATGTTTAAAATTCACTCCTCCAGTAGATCAAAAGCAATTAATTTGGATCTGCACTAGAAGCCAATAGATGAGAAAGCACCTCCTGAGTCTGTCACAAATGAGAGAAGACTGGGACCCCTAAAGGCCACCTGTAGTGCAGGTCACCTAATGTGAAAGACAAGAGTGAAGCCAAAGAACTGTGTATGGGACTTGGAAATTGGAACTTGCTATTTGGAAAGAAGAGAATGAGAGTCCAGGCTGTGAGCCCACTACCCTGGCATGCCCAGCTTCTGCATTCCTGGTGCTCAGATATTCCCTGCAAGGCACATGGACCCTTTACAGTCATTCTTCTCACATGGCAATGCCTGTCTGCTCTGGCAAATTTTGATAAATGCAATGCCAAGTTGAGCAGTGTGCAACCACCGCAAGCAATATTAATCAAAGAAGGGACCGGGAGATCTCTCGGGTACTTTTGTAGCGTGGGAAAAATAATCACACGTCTGATTTCTTCGAATGACCGTGTTCATGGGTTCTTTTTTTTCTTTTTTCCTTTCTTTCTTAACCTAAGAGTCATGCTGCCTACAGACCAATAGTCAGATGGTCGGATGGGTATCCATCAAGTTCTATATAAAAAGCTGTCCCCTGGAGACCTAATTCTGATTTGTACTCTCTCCAGGTCCTGAAACACTAAATAAGTTAAAGCCGCTGGCTTTTAATTGTACAACACACACACACACTAACACACACACACACACACACACACACACACACACACACATGCTCACCACCTCCTGAGCTGTTTATAGGAATTACAAACGCTCTGCCTAAATGTCAAGCTATGCCACAGAGAAATGTGAACAGCTCAGTTTATTAATGGCAAGGAGGAAGGTTGGCCCCATCACTCACAGCAATGAGGCCTCCAGCTTGCTCTCAGGCCCCCAGCTTCCAACAGAGTGATGTGGTCACAGCATTAGCTTAGAGCAGATTAAAAACCTAAGGCACAGGGAAAGACTGACAAAACCCCTGCCCAGGTCAGAGTTATCAGTAAGCAGACAGAAATACAGACAAAAAGCTCCTGCGCAGATGGCCTCAGATGCTCTTTAAGGTTGCCTCCTCTGGATCTGCTTGCTGGACATATGTGCTGAACAGGATCTCAGCCTTCTGTGTCTCATCAGCCAAGACCTATCTTCTGCCCCTGTGGGGACACTGTGAGGCTGGGTTGAGAAATACTGTTTTTCAGTCTCTGCAGTAATATTTAAGACAGATTTCAAAACAGGGATAATAGGTTTAGAGGAAAATTAAAGTATAGGCTGTGGTCTAATATTTAATTTCTACCATTTTCACACTCAAGAAGGACATTTATCATAAAGACCCCATCCAAATGAAAGTTATGAAGTTACACAAAGTGACACAATTAATAATTGATAACTGACTGAGACAGGGCATACAATACTGTCCACTCGCGTACTCATAACTGCTACTCCCAGATCAGTAAACTTTTTCTTAAATCAGAGGTGTGAATCACTTCTGAAGTCATGCCATCAATAAAACAAAATGCCAAAAAGAAAAGGCTGGAGAGAGAGGATAAGGCTGGCTGCCAGCAATGGGCTTAATGCTAGTGTGCTGGATATTATGTGCTTGCGACACATTTCCTCTGCATAAAAGCAGCCAAAATTAAAACTATTAAAATAAATAGTTCTGGGTCACCAAACATCTATAACACCAATAGGTAAATCAGTGAACTTAAATCCCTTAATATATTCATCAAGGGAATGGAATCATCATCACTAGGAAATCATGCAGTAGAACCAAGATGGTCATTCACAGTTCCTAAGTAAACTGATCAAGAAGAACTGAATCTTGTTGACCTGCAACTGACATACCCAGAAGCTTTGCTGTATATGCTTCTAGCCACCAGTCTCTCTTTGACTTTCAGAGCATGAAAACCCACTTCCTCGAAGGAGGACAAGACACTTGGCTGCTACTGGTGAATCATCTGCAGTGACTAAAGAGGTATTCTCTTCTCTAGTAAGGTTTATCTGTTTCAAAATGGAAGCACTAAAGGAATTTATGTTTGTCTGTTTGTCTTCAGGGTCCCTCATCTCCCTTGCGACCTGGAGTTGACATTATTCTTTTTTTAGCAATTAAGGGGCAGAGATGGAAAAGGGGCTGGAAGCTTGAGTATCAGCTAGCCTAGAGCATGTAGCACAGGTATAGGAAGAGAGAGACCCTGGCTCAAAGCAAAGTGGAAGAAAAGAACCAAACCCCAGAAAAGTTATAAGTTTTCCTCTGACTCTATTATGTATGCAGTGGCACATGCCAGCTTTCGAGCTCTGCCCTGTCTTTCTCTTTTTTTTCTCTTTCTCTCTCTCTCTTCTTCATTTTTTTTCTCTTCCTCCATAATACACAGGCACAGACAGACAGACAGACAGACACACTCACACACACATACACACACATGCACCCAATATAGAGTGTATAAACAGTGAGTAGCAAAGAATTAAGACTTGAAGCTAGTTCTAGTCACTCCACAGCTGGTTGACAAAATATTAATTTCACTCTAACCTCCCATGCTGTGCTATTGGAACATAAATTGCCACTCGGGAGTGGGGGTTGTCAGATGTTTCTGATCACTGCTGTCATCGGGGCCTTCATTACTGAGCTGAGTCCAGTGCCTGTGTTTAATTAATATCTGATAACGAGCTGCTGTAGAAGACACTTGATGTTGAGAACTGGCACCTCAATCTCCTTTCCCCTTGCCTCCATTCCTAATGCCAAGTTAGATATTCTTTTCACTTCATGACTTTTGGCTTTGTTTTCCTCTGCCATGGAAATCTCCCGTTTCTCAAAAGGGAATTCCTCACCCTAGTTCCCAGCATCACTTCTTGTTCAACCTCTTCCAGCCACCTCATCTCCATGCCAAGAATCTTAATCTTCTGTCATCCCCAGTCAGGATCTCTAAGCTCCACCCTATAAGAGGGAGATATTTAGACTAGACAGACGATCAAAAATATCTGGCATTTGGTGTAAGTTTCTGCTAGGCTAAAATCTTATCATTTGTGTGTTTATAGCAAAAGTTAGAGTTAATATGGCATTTCAATCCCTAAACAGCTTAACTTTCATAAAGTTAAAACAGTACACCATTAACTATTTAACTGAGGGGATATACTCTATTGTCTAATCTCCTTTAGTAGCTTTGGGAGGGAAAGATGAAGAAATGAACCTACGAAGAACATGCAATTACACTTGAAGGAGAAAGTAAGACACAAATATGCCACTTATCACTTAGTTATGACCCAAGAGCTTTTTATATAATTACATGTCTACAGAAAGATATTGTACCACAAAATATGACAAAATTTGATTCAGAAAGTATAGTAGGTAGACCCTTCCAATACTAATTTTTCTAAGCTCTTTAGTTGCCCAGAGATCCTTTTAGTTCTGAGGGACCATTGCCAAATACAATGTCTCATCTGCTCAGAATGTGCTTTATTCTCTTGGCTTTAGGGTTGTATACTATTCAACGATCCCACATCTTTATATCTGGTGTGGAAATTGCATCAAGCAATCGCAGAAAACCTCTGATTCACATAGGCATGACTTCTCACTCGGTTTTCCAAGCCACTCGACCTCCTGCAGACTTCTTCTGATTACTGTCACTACAGATTGCTTTTCCTGGGGACCTCAGTAATGATTGCAGCAAGATGTGAGTTGGGAATGTTTCCTGATCCATAATAATCAGGCTTGATGGTGACCAACCTTGAACTCTCAGTGACCCAGGACCAGCAGTTAAAGAAGAGGTATGAGACTTAACCTGTGAGTGTGTGTCTGCCTGTCTGTCTCTGTGTGTGTATGTATCTGTCTGTCTCTGTATGTGTGTCTATCTATCTCTGTGTGTCTGTCTGCCTGTGTTTGTGTGTGTGAATGTTTATGTGTATTCACATGGGCATGTATATGTGTGTCTATGTGTTTGTGTGTACCTGTCCGTGCGTGTCTATCTCTCGGCATTTGTCTGTCTGTCCCTCTGAATTTGTCTGTCTACCTCTCTGTATTTGTCTGTCTGTCTCTGTATGTGAGTGTGTGCCTGTCTCTATATGTGTGTCTGTATCTATGTCTGTCTGTCTGCCTGGGTTTGTGTAATGTTAGAATCTGTATGTGCATGCATACCTGCATGCATATGTGCATATGAGTTGGTCTGTGTGTTTGGATGTGTGTGTGACATATATAAACACAAACACCCACAAAGACACACACACACACACACAGATTTAGTTAGACAAAGAGAGGAAGAGGGGGGAGGTGGTAAGGGCAGTGGCAAGAGTGCAGAAATAAACAGGCATAAAAGTAAAACAATTCAGACCTCTGGCTGGTCAGTGTTACTAAGGAAAAATAAAAACAAAGTCAGAGAGACAAAAACAACAAAACCTTTCCTAAAGCTTTCTTTCTTTCTTTCTTTCTTTTTTTTTTTTTTTTTTTTTTTTTTTTTTTTTTTTTTTTTTTTTTTTTTTTTTTTTTTTTTTTTGGTGAAATAGCACCTCCACTCTAGTTGCTTCAGAAGCCTGCAACCTGAAGCCCCAATCTTCCTTCCATGTGTCAGCTTCAGTTGCCACCTTAGCCTGTGGAATCTGGACCCTTCTGCATTATCTTGATGTGGCTTCTGAAGTTTGGATGGATATTTTAATAATTCAACAGAATTCTCCCAAAGTGTCAAGGGCTCCAGCTAAATCTCTCTCTGCCTTTAGACCCCCCAGGAGCTGCAATCTGGCTGGGAGTTACTCTGCTGATGGCCAAGGTGCGAAGGCCTTTGTGAATTGCCTCGCTGCTCTGACTGGTTCAGGTCCCTTCTGTACATTGTATTTCAACAGCAGTTCAATTTGGAAGTTTCTATTCACTTAACTCTGAGACTATTTTTATCTCTCCCTCAAATCTTTCCCTGATTCCCCTCCTTTGAAAAGGATCCTTATAAATCCTATCATAATGGCAGGAATGTAAGAAGCTGCCAGGGTAGAAAGGGATTGGACAGCACATGGTCCTACAGCTGTTACCATTTAGGATCAGAAAGCTGGCGACATTTAAAAAAAGAAAGCCACACTGCCATCTGTCTAACATATATATCTTATGTACATTTTAACAGTATGTCTTAACAAGCCATTTCATGCATTCACCCCAATAAATACTTATCTAGCTGACTCTCTCTGTGTGTATATGTGTGTGTGTGTGTGCACGCGTGTGTGAGTGTGTGCATGCACACATTACTGGAGAGCCAACCCAAGTCATTCCACATGGTAAGAAAGTTCTCTACCCTCAACTTACATCTTCAATTCCAGAGTTAACTTTTTAAAAAACTTAGTCCATTTTTTTTTAACCAAACTCCATGAATCTTAGAACATAGGTCAACTGAAATGACCTCCTTATTCAATCACCAGGTCTTTATCCTTCTGGGCTCACAGCCAGTTTATATAATTAGATGACGAGAGGAAGGGAGTAGGGGAGACTACAGACAAGTATCCAAGCTGTGTCTTATAGTGTGACACATGACCTCAACAGAGAAGGACCAAGGGCTGAAGGAGCCAGGCAAGGTATCCTAAGTTGCCCATGCTGAATAAAATAACACTCTGCAGAAGCATCAGCCTCCAAGCTGAAAACATGAATGAAAGGCAGATGTAGAGAGATGAAACAGTGCTTCAGCCACACACTTCAGACACGCAAGAGTCCCCGATGATGCAGTAGGGGGAACTCGTGTCAATTAGAAATTGAAACAGCATAGCATTGGGCTTAGAGCTATCAAGGTAAGCAAGGGCAAACTGCTAAGGATGCTGATGTCACGTTATATTCAGTCTTTGTGCATTCCAGCTCTAAATCTCTAAATGAGTCATCTCCCTCTGCTTACTTCTGCAATGTGAGGTGCTTAGTGAGATATGGATGTTTCGACATCCCACCCAATCACCCGGCATGGAAAGTTCACTTTCCCGTGTCTTGTGTTAAATGGCTCACACTCAGCAACACAAGTTCAACTCATCCATGGCCTTCGGTTTTATATGCTACAACACTTACATCATTACACCCATGCTCCTAACATCCCATGCTCCTTTCCTGACAGTACACATCTGCCTGTGCTAGCATTCTCCCAAAGATTGTCCCTAGATAGTCTCATTTTTTTAAATATAAGTCTGCCATCTTTCAGGACTCAACTGAATGCCAGCTCCTCTGGGAAATGCCCTCAGCAAAACCAACATCCCCTCTCCATGACTTCCACAGCAAGCCTGGCTCTCTTCTTCACAGTTTGTCCTTGAATGCTGCATATGTCTCTCAGTCTTTCGGCTTTACCACTCAGGATCATCTCACATGTACTTGTTAATACAAAAAAAATTATGCTTGACTGGAAATTCCACATACTTTATAGAACAAGTCATCATAATTGTTTTAGATTCATGGTGATTGCACTGCATGCATCCCTAAATAGATTCCAAGTTATTTCCCAAGAAAGAACATACTTTTTCTGTTTGGGTCTATGTTTTCAGTGTTTGAAACAGTACATATAAAGTGTATTCATAAATATTTGCTAAGAACAGAAAACACAAATAGTACCTTGTCTTCTGCCCTATGATGCTTTTATCTCAACCCATAAGCATACACACACACACACATACACATGAGGTATGGAGTAAAGGAGGAGGACACAAAATCCCTTAATGCCTTTTATTTTTCTGTTAAGATTAAGTACAAAAAAATGGAGCTTTTTCTTCTTCCTCTTCTCTCACAAGAAAACTAGCCTTCCTTAATCCTGCCTAATTTCCTGCTAAGAATTCCTGGGTCAGTGAGGACAGGAGTGGAGTGTCCAAATTTTCTTTTGTGGGTAGCCAAGAAAAAAACATTCAAGCTTTTGTGAAGGATTTTTCAGGCTGATGGGACTCAAGAAGACAGAAAATTACTCTTGGATTTACCAGTGAACTCTGAAAAGCACACGACATACCAATTAGAAATTACACATTTATGAAATTCAGTAAGTAACATATGGTCCTCCAAAATTCCTTTACTCCAGTTCACTGTTGCTTCTCCACAAGCTAGTGTCTGGCTGGATCAGTGGGTACCCTGTCACTAGAAGAATAACATAACTTCCTTTTCCATCATAAGCAACCTTCTGCTTCTCTTCTAAATGGCTTTAGGGTTTTTGAGAAGGCTCCCATTGCAAGCCCATCGTGGTTGAGGAGACACTCACTTCTCTTTCTGCTAAGCTTATGGCGAGGAAAGCATGACGTATTCCACAGGTTCTGCATCTGTTTCTAAGTTGGCTGTGGGTCTAGAGAGGTTTAATCTGAAGTTATTTGATGGTTATTTCTAGATTCCTCACTGAAGTAGACACCACAGGAAAGAAATCATTCTAAAAGCAGCATCTGGATCGGTCTGGGAGCCCTGCTTTTCCACATGATAGAGAAGACCAGCATGGGTCCAATAAACCGCCTCCCAGTTGTGGGAAATGGAAAATCAACACACAGATTTCAGTCAGTTTAGCATCTGCCTTGGTACCTTATAAAAACTTACTGATACAAGGATATTAGCATTGTACCTTCTGGAAGCTTCCTTTTATTTCAATCTATTTATAAATACAAAATGTTGGGAATTTATTATCAGTGATAACATTAAAATCATCCTGGTGTTTTAAACAGATGTGTAGTTGTCAGGTATACACGATAACCACTACACTACAGAAACTTGGCTCAGACATGTAGTTGTTGCAACTTAGCTTCAAATGCCCTGGGCAAACCAGCTTCATCACAAAAAGCTATACATTCTTATTAGTGCTGCTGTCCTGTCTACTGATGGCCAACATTTTAACTTATGACAAACACTAGGATCTCCCCAAACTACTGATTTTGCAGCTTAAAACACTTCTGTCAGAAGAAAAGATTGTTGACTGCTGAATATTACTGGTAAAAATATCTTTAAAGATATTCTAAAGTCACAAGCTTTTTAAAGAGCAAACAAAATGGCTGCCTCTCACTATAACACACTTTCCTTTGTTTGAAAAATATATAATTCAATGCAATTGGGTCAGGGGTACCGATTCATGAATACTTCTGACAGATATTTGCTGACTGCCTTTTCTGTGCTTGATCCTACACCACAAGTCAAGAAGGTAAAATAACAGTATTCAATGTCTGCTGCAGGGGAGCAGTTAGGGGTGGAGCCCTCTCCTTTCCTTCCTCCTGAGTCTAGGTAGACCAGGTAATGATGAGATACTTTTATCTGGGTCAGGGTGATGACCAAGAAGTTGTCATGTCTTCTGAAAAGAGACATGGATTTTTCATGTTAGAAACTACCTTTAGTTCTGTGGATCTCTCTGAATGCCCAATCGGTTTCATGCTTGTCGACCTTCAGCCAAATCTTGGAAACTTCAAGGCAACCAGACTTGTGAGTGGATACATATTTGGATCCTAAAATAACCCTTAAAACAATTGACCATCCTTTCTTGAACTAATCCCAGAAATAGGAAAAGCAAGCTGTTGGAATTATCTGTACCTGAAGGCAGCTGTTGGTTTTATTTTGCTCGTGGTGTAGGGATTGGGGCTTGAGGTCTGCCTGGAAAATGAGCTCTCTTACCACACAGTGACATCCACAGCTAAGGCAGCTACTCCATTCCTCCTTGAAGCCACCTCCTCAAACCAAATCACCCACTTAAATTGCTGTCATAGGGTCTTGAAGCACGTTTTCACCTCTTCACCCTGCCATGCACTTACCTGGGGACATCAGTCAATGACCCACTTAAGAAAATATTTGCATAGTGTCCACTCAGAATAAAAAGTCATGTCAACAGAGTTTTCTATAAGCACTGGACTCACGAACCACTCTATGTTCAATCCCTAGGATCATCACCTGCTGTCTTCCTGTTTACAGGTGAGGAAGCTGACATCAAGGAAGGAAATGAATGACCTGTGGTCACAGAGATACTAAATGGAAACTTCACTACCACACAGACCCTGGGCTACTTCCTCAAAAGCCATCTACTATTTCCCCTGCTCACAAATCCTTTGCAGCTTGAGTGCTTACAAGCCAGCTCTCCATCTGCATTATTTATAGAAAAGGTTTTTCTTGCTAACACCAGCCCTAAAGACAGAATACAGAGCAAAGGCTTATTTGGAGAAGCACTCCTACATTATCCCTGAATGAAACTGAAAACTAAAAGACAAGGAACCTGACAGAAAAAGAGTTATATAGAAGCCAGAGGGCTTTAGATGATATATGAAGGCATTAATAGAAAAGTAGCTATTCACAGGGTTATGATTGATCATGTATTTAAAATAAACACAGTTGCTTTTCTTTACTTTGGCTCTGACAGCGGCTGAACTTCAGCACCATAATGGCCCACTGTTGTCTACATGGCAGGTGGCTGGTGTATAAATCCCAAAGAGTGGCAGACTGAAAGGCCAATATATGGACTCGATCTATGACATCTCATGCCCTGATTTTTTTTTTTTTTTCAGAGAAACAAGCCAGTAGTGTCTATGTTCTCAAGTCTCCACTTTAGCTTTCTGGGTGGTAAAAATGGAGAAGTCCAAGTGCAATTAAAACATAATTGTTGCAATTCTTCACTTGACACATCTGTCCATAGTGAGGAAGGAGCCTTGATTTCCTAAGCTGTATAGTTGCAAAAATGTCTCCCTGAATTATCAAGCCTAATCCTTTATGAAATGCTTTACATAGTTTAGAATAACTCATGTCACCATAGTATCAGCAGAAATTTTGGGGGATGTAAACATATATTTCTTAAACTGGTTCATACTTTTATATACAACTCCTCATTTCTTCAATGTGGAAACACAGTAGAACTTCAGATGATTTTATGATCACCACTTCGACTACATAAGGTAGGAGGTACAGACAAAGAAAAAACATATTTTTGTTAAAAGTCTATGCATGCACTAAGAGTAGACTTGAGGAGAAATAAATCAACCTAAGATTTGTAATTGAGTCTGTACATCATCACATGGTTTACCATCATGGTGTTCAGATAGGTAAACCAAGAGTCAGGATTGTAGAGATGGTTCAGTTGATAATATGCTTGTCATGTAAGCAAGATATGAGTGCAGATAGTCACATTCATATTATGAACAAAAAAAAACTGTACATGACAGGCTATTCCTGTAATCCAAGATTTGTAGAGGTGAAGTCAGAAAGATCCCTCAAGCTTGGAGGTTATAGAGTCTAGCAGAATCAGTATGCTCCAGATTCAATGGAAAACATTTTCTCAAATTAATAAATAACAATAATAATAATAATAATATCAATTGGGGAAGACATGTAAAATTGACCATTGGCCTCTATTCAGGCACACATATGCAAATACATTCATTTATGAACACACACATGTACATATACACTACCTCCATCACCATAGTCCATGACATCACCACCATTCCAAAGACAACAAAAAGAAAACCAAGATCTAGATGTTCCAAGACTTGTCCATCATTGACTGCAAGCCCATATGTGCAACTCTCCATTTTACTGACCCAAGAACAGTCTTCAGCCTAATGTAGTCATAACTCTACAGACTTCATCATCAGACAGATCCTTAGGCGACATTACCAACTGCTCAAAAAATGATGTAACTTTTATTCTGATTCTGTATGTACACTGACCTCTAGTTTAATGATCAGGATAAATATAGTATAAGGCTTGCTTTAAATAAACATTGAAAGAAAAACAACAACAAAAAGATTTTAAAATCGAGACCAAAGTGTTCTAATTTGTGTGGTTGCTAACCACATTTATGTGAAAATATTTCCATAGAGAGGAGAAGCATTAGAAATGTTATCTCAGTGGCTTTCGAGGCTCTCCAGGGTTTCAGCTTTTACTGAAAAAATCATTCATTTCATTACTTTTTTCAATTAATGTCACATAAAATAAATACTAGTAAAATGGGTTTCATGTTATCCTTTGACCATATCATGGGGATATGGATAATGATGAAACTCCCCGCAGGATCCTGGCCTCTGCCCACCACCTCCTTTGCTTGTAATAGTGTTTGGTGTTTCCATAGAGTACTGAGAATTGGCCTATCATTGACTTACATTTTTTACTCATGGATCCCAGTAGATATCTACAGCATGCCAGGTGCCTAAGCCAAGACCTTTGCTTCCAAGATAGTTCAAGGGAGTCCAAAATAGACCTCACACAGAAGCAATCAGAAATGTGGAATGAAATCAAATGAAGTTTAAGAAGGGAACAAATGATCTCCAGTGGGAACTTCTAAAAAGAGGTTATATCTTTAATAGAACCTGTGAGAATAAGCAAGAACTATGCGGAAGAAGGGGGAAATAGTGGAAAACATGAAGTCATAAAATCGGCACAAGCCAGTGAGTGAGGTTGGCTATGGCTTGGAAGTAAATGGGCTAAGAAGGAAGAGAGAAGGGAGCTGAACCCATTTCTTGGAGAGATTTATTGATCAGCTGTGTTGAGGAGTTTAAGGATCCCTGGATAGATTCTGAAATGATGAATGTAAAGTCCTTGCTCATGAACGTGGAGGAAAATTAAATATGAATTGTAAAGAGGTAGGCTGAGTGGAGGCTCAAGTGTCAAGTGTCTGTATGCAATCATTTTGGATTCGTGTTCTCCTGAGAGCGAATCAGAACAGCACCCATATCAGTAAACTGCCTAACAGACTGATTCATCAATACACAGACTGTTAAAAAAAATCTGTTTGCATTGGCAATTTCAAGCCCCTGGCTGTCCATGCTTGTGAGGCCAACAGCTGGAGTAGCTTGAAACACACAAGTGTGCCTCCCCCCCTCCCTACACATTTCTAGTTTGCATTTTGCATCTGAATGTAGAATAAGGAGCAAAAGTGGCTCACAAATAACCAGTGGAATGGCATTTTAGTGTCCTGCTATGTTCTACTTTCATGTTTTAATAAACTTAAGCATGAACACAACTCAGTGTTATTAAAAATGAAGCCGCATATGGCTGTTTCTTCCCAGCCATCCAATAAAAGTGCTTCCCTCTGTTACTTCAAAAGTATTAAAAGCTAATTGTTTTACTATTCAATTAAGGCCTACATGTGCAGAAATGTTTGTGTCCATATGCATCCCCAAGAAACTTTCATTTTCACGGTGCCATGGCTCTCCCTTGGGTGGCAGTTTTCCATCTGATGGTGACTGATGCTAATTCAAGTCCATCTCTGGTGAGCAGTTGGAAGAGGCTGGGTAAAACTCTGAAAGAACACAGTGCCTGGGATTTTATCAGCAAAGAGATGAGAATAGGGGGAAACAAGAGGAAGAAAAGGACGCTATTTCTTGTAACCTGGTTAGAAAGAAGGAGATGAAGTGGCTTTGATTTAAAGAAAAAGAAAATGATACTGTAATGAACTCTAGGATTTCATACGTAGGTTTTGCCATTTTTACTTGCATAGAAGTTCTAGGAGCAAATGATAAGGCCAATCTTATGTAGAGCCCGCTCTCCTTCTCCTTTATCCACTCCCACAAAAATGCAAACGAATCACCTGTCACTTCTTTCAAATCTGTTAGCCTCTGGGGGAGGTAAATTCTCCCTGGCCTCCTTTTTCCCTCACGTGCTTCAGGCTACAACAAGCCAAATTCTCCGGTTTGTGCCAATTCCACTTGTCAATTCCCCTGGGAATCAGATTCTCACACATGTACCTCAAAAGAGTGCAGGGTATACAAATGCATCTCCACCAGCTTCAAATCAAAATGTTTCTTTATGAGAAGGAAGCTTATTGAGAGACACCCTATTTCATCAATCCACATTCATCAGGAATAAATCAATGGGTCCCCAATCCACTGCAAAATCTCCCTGGCACTTAAAGGCAAAAGAGACAAAGTTGTCCTCCTTGGTGAAATCAGGGATATTTCCCCCAAGCCAATCCCCATAGTACTTTACCATATTTACTCATTTATGTCAGTCTACCTACAAAATCACAGCAGACCAAGTCTAACTTACCCATCTTCCTTCTCCTCACAGCAGGCTATGGGCTGGTATAGAACTACTTAAGTACAATGTGTTCTTTCAACAAGTCAATTGTTATCTACCATGAGCCAGGTACTCATATTCCCTAGTAATAAACTCATATTCCCTAGTAATAAACAAACATCTAAACCTGTCGCCTTACAGACCACACATTCCCAAAGGAGAACTGAATGAATACAGAGCAATGAAGATTGCCAAAAAGAAAAAGAAAAGGGAGTAGGCATTGTGAGGTAGAGAGAATAGAAGAGAGGGCTTCCCTCGGCTCAGGGTTAGGAGAGCATTCCTGATAAATTGGCATTGCAGTGATGCTAGAGGAGTAAGAAGGACCAGGACAGAGTAAGGGACAGCACCCATGGAACCACAGAATTCCTGCTCAAGCAGGATTTGGCATATCTCTCTTTGCTGAGATTTTGCTAAAATTAGAGAGATTTATGTTCTCACAATTCTAGATGGTAGAGATCCCAAGTCAAGGTATTGTCAGAGTTGTTGAGGCCCTCTCTTGAGCTTAAAGATACTCATCTCCATGCATCTTTAGCTAGCCTTTGCACTGTATCTAGATTTTTTCCTCTCTTATAAAGACATAGGTCATATTAGATTGAGAACTACCCTAATGCCCAAGTTTTAACATAGCTACCTTTCAAAACACCCTGTTTCCAAGTATGGATTTGGGAGGTAGACTTGGCTTCATAAATTCTAGTAGGACACAAGTCTGTCCGCAACCCTCCTTAAAGGCCAAAGTAGTTGGATTCTCTAAGTGCTCGAGACCCATTCATGGGTAATAAACCAGTCATTAGGTTTTTAAACCTGCTTTTAAAACTAATGCTTTGAGGAAAGTATGGAGAATACATTAGGGTACCAAAAATAGGTGTGGTAAGGTCAGTTAGAAAGTGTTGTAGTGTCTAACCAAGAGAAGCAAATGGTCTGGGCATGGTGATCCTTCTAAACCCATTACTTGGGAGATGGGAGATAGATACAGAAAAATTCCAAACTAGAGACCAGCCAAGATTACATACATACAAATGACTATGCCTCAGTGAGAGAAAAGGATAGAGATAGGGATAGGGATAGAGTTAGGAAAAGGGAGAAGGAAGGGGAGAGGAAGATGTGTGTGTGTGTGTGTGTGTGTGTGTGTGTGTGTGTGTGTGTGTGTGTGTGAGAGAGAGAGAGAGAGAGAGAGAGAGAGAGAGAGAGAGAGAGAGAGAGAATAATGAAGTGAGGTTAAAAAGAAGAGAACAGTATTATAGGCATAGAGCTGGGATGGGATAGCATACAGAAAGCCATTAATGCACTAATATAAGGAAAGACTGAATCAATAAATGTGTGAATGTATAAGTAAAATGCACAGAATGAAAGAAGCTAGCCTGGTGATCCGTAAAAACCATGGCTTTGCCTTCAAGTTGATGAAGTGATACGGATCATCCATTTTTTTCTGTCTATTCCCTGAAGAAGAGAATTCCCAGCATAAAATTTGGGCATAGTGACCTTGAAGAGCCTCTTCTACTATATGTAAAGGAATGAACATAAGGGTTTTCCTGTTTACTCATCAGACCCTGGGTACTATATATACATCAGGCAAGAAAGTGACAAGGACAAGGACCTTACTGAGAACAACCAATGTCATAGATAATCCAATTGTCCATTCTTCTATTCTCTATATAAACATTCCAATCTTTGACTATCTCAGTATGTAAATTCAACCCAGATTTTTTTAACAAAATAATTTTATTTAATTGGGCTTGTGACATTAACCATAGTATTTATACTGTTTATGGTCTTCATTAATCTCATTAATAGCTGCATAAGACAATAGATCCGCTTCCTATGCAAGAGACATAAATTACTGATTAAGTAATACTATCAGGGATCTACAGAACTGTTCAACTACAACACTAGATGTGCCTTGTGACATGCAAGTCCACCAATAATTTTCTATCATTTATATCAACAGTCTCCTTTTAAAAAGTCATTTTCCAACCTATCTTCTATCCTTCCTCAGAGGAGATTCTTATTACATCACAACATTCTCCTCTATCCCAGTTCTGACCTATCTCAGGAAAGTCCCCTTCCCATTCCTAGATTTCCTCAGTTGCACATGGTTCTTTCTGTAGGGCTGAGGCCTCATGGGCTTTTTATTTTTATTTTATTTTATTTTATTATTTTATATTTAGTTCACTAATGTCATCCTCATTTGGCTTACATTTAGGCAGTAATTTTGTTGAGACTTTATGGATGAAGCTCCTAACATTGCTAGGAGACACAGTCACACAGCAAACCCCTTTTTCCCCTGGATCTTACAATGTTTCTGCCCACCTCTCCAGCCCCAGCTTCTGCAATTTTCCCTGAGCCTTAACTGTAGGAGTGATTTGTAAATGTATTCACTGGGACTGGGCTCCACAATTCTTCATTTTGATTAGTTGTGTTTTTTCTGTAATGGTTACTGTCTGTTACAGAGAAAGGTTTTCTTGATGAGAAGTAAAGACTACACTTACCATTCGGTATAATAACAAATGTCTATAGATTGTTGTTAAGGACTGGCTTTGTCATTGCTCATTGCTGTGAAGAGACATGATGACGAAGACAACTCATAAGAGAAAGCATTTAATTAGGATCCAACTTTCATTTTCAGAGGCCTAGTCAATTATAATTATAGAAGGGACCATGGTGTCAGGCAGGAGTGGAGTTAAAGAAGTAGCTGAGAGCTACATCCTGATCTACAAGCAGAGAGAAGGAAACTCAACTTAGCATGGGCTTTTGAGGCCTCCATGCCCACCCTCAGTAATATACAACAGAGCTCTACCCCCTCTACTTCCTGATGACTAAGCAGTCAAATATATGTCCATGGGGGGGGGAAATTTTATTTAAATCACCACAGGGATTATATTGGTTTAGTAAATTAGCAGCTTTAGATTATCCTCGTGGTGATTTGAATAATAATAATCCCAAAAGGCTCATGTATTTGAATGCTTGGTCACCAGGATTTGCCTTATTTGAAAGGTTGGAAGGGTTGGGTGGTATGGTGTTGTGGGAGGACATCTGTCACTGGGGATGACCTTTGAGATTAAAAAGGCCAGGCTAACAACCCCAGAGTCTATTTCTGCTTGAGGATTAGGATGTAAAACTCTCAACTATTTCTCTAGCACCACATCCTCCTGCCTGCTGTCATGTTCTCCTCCTGCCTGCTGTCATGTTCTCCACCATGATGATAATGGTCTAACCTCTCAAATTGTAAGCAAGTTCACAGTTAAATATTTTCTTTTATTAGAGTTTCCTTGGTAATGGTATCTCTTAACAGTGACCAAGATATCCTCCAAGAACCAGGAGTTCAATACGATTGAGTAGTTAGCTAGGTTTTCTGTGCTAGGCATGATTTGTTTCTCATTGAACAGATAGATCATATGCCCAAGTAGAAAGCAGTTGTTTAATACCAAAGTATTTATGCTACCATGGGACCCTTAGAGTTATAGTGCCATATTGATCATTGATGTGGTCCACAGACTTTGCACCTGGATAGGACTGTTGGTAGTCTCCTTCCTTTGGAAGCTTGGTGGCATCTTCTGTTACTTTGAACTATTCCTTAGGGAAGGTAGGATTCAGGTTGGCTAAGTCTCAGGTATCTCTAACATGGTTTCTGAAGTGAATGGTGTCTTAAGCAATAGGGACTTAGATTCTACATTGGGATGTGGTAACCAAGGGCAACTGCAGTAGGCTTTATGCTGTGTGAGTCTGTTGAACAACCCTGGTTGATATCTCAAAGGATGGTTTCTTGTGCCTTTTATTGGGATTTAGATAGCCTATGGATCTTAGAGAGAGCACCATCAATTAAGATGAGAAAAGTTCATTAAAACTATAATGCATATTTATACATGGTGTTGAATGTACTGTAGGGTTTTTTTTTTCATAGTAGCATTATTCCTGTGGCTTTTTCAGATACCCTATTGTTATTTTGCCAATCTCTTCCCCTTTTCTCTATTTACTCCCTTTCCTATCTCTGAGGATTCCACCTTATTTTTTAATTTCTTCCCTAGATCCATCTACCTTCTCTGCCTTTGACCTGAACTTTGTGAGTTTTATATGAGCCTAAACTTGATCAGTTTTTCTTCTAACATGACTTGATTTTCCCATGAAGCACATCCTCCCTGCCTTTCTGGTGGATGGCACATACTTACCCCAGCAATATTGACATTTGTATTTCTCAAAGGACTGCTTCTGACTTTCAGACTGCACTTCTCTAACAGAATCTCATAAGACTTGGAACTTGCTTTAAAGGATAAACTCATTAGAGTATAGGATGTTGGTGGTGGTCCTCCACTATCCACAGGATAATATTCCAAACCTTCTTGTGGCTGTTAACAACCACAGGTGGCACTGGAATCTATATATGATATCCATATATTGCATTTTTTCCTATATACCTATTATTAAACTTTATGACAGGTACAGTAAAATATTAACATTGAAAAGTAACAAAGTGTTATAATTATATCAGTCTGCTATACTAAAATTTATGTAAACATGCATTCATTCTCTTCTTACTTTAGAATGAATTTTGACACTACCCTTACTTTTCTTATACCAGTGTGAAATGATGTAATGTCCACGTGATTAGCTGCAGTGACCTAGTGTTACAACCATAGGGCTCCCTGAACACACACACTGAATCTAGGAGAACTAGTTACCCAGCTAAGGCACTGGATAATAGACAAGGAGTTATACAGTATGGCTACTTGGACAAAGGGTTGCCCTTTGTCCCTGCAGGGTAGTAGTGAACACACAGTGTGGGACAGCACAAGGTTCTCTCATAGCACTCAGAATGGTCGATGGTTTAAAACCAATAATTTGTATAATTTTCCATTAAACATTTTCAGACTCT
The DNA here is from genome assembly GCF_008632895.1 of Mastomys coucha. Classification (NCBI taxonomy): domain Eukaryota; kingdom Metazoa; phylum Chordata; class Mammalia; order Rodentia; family Muridae; genus Mastomys; species Mastomys coucha. Next base: position 241,297,197 of record NW_022196905.1, read on the forward strand.
GGTTAAGTGGATACATGGGAGTATTTCATGTTAGAAAACTGCAGAGAAGAGGCTGCCAGGTAATGACCAATATAACTCCAATTAAATCATGAGCCTTAGTTACTCAGTGTCCTGAAGATCCAGGTCTAGACCTCTCTCACTCTGTCTATCTGTCTCTGTCTCTGTCTCTGTCTCTCCCTCTCTCTCTCTCTCTCTCTTTCTCTCTCTCTCTCTCTCTCTCTCTCTCTCTCTCTCTCTCTCTCTCTCTCTGTGTCTATATGTGTGTATGTACATGCATGTGTGTGCATGTGCATATGTGTATGTATGTGTTCCCACTGTATAATAAGTACTCAGATGTGTGTCATCTCAAGGAACTCTTAAGTATTTTCCTCTATAGTATCATAAATCTGTGTAGGTTCAGGAGGACATCTGCAGCTTCTACCAGTAAGGAGTCTCTATGGGATTCTCAGTACCCAGCACCTAGAAAGCTGGCAAGTTCCATGAGTGTTTGTCGAACAACTGTTTTATCCCTCTCAACCACAGGACATTGTAGGTCAGGACTATCTAATATCTAATTATCTATCTATCTATCTATCTATCTATCTATCTATCTATCTATCTATCTACCTATTATCTATAGGTCATACTCTATGTCACATATTGATTTCCTTAGTGACATTGCTCATTAGAATGATGCAAGTCCTTTCCCCACAAAAAGCAACTGAAAACTAAGAATCCACCAGAGCTTGGAGAAAACTGTTTCTAAGCAGCCCCAATCTACACAGCAGCTGTAACATTACACCAAAGGCAGCCCAGCAGTGGCTCATCTAAGGGGACCTGGGAACGTTTCACAGGCCAAATCTAGTCATAAATAATCTCAACCACAGTCATAAGTAATCTTTTCTCATCTCATCCCAGCACAGAACATATATTAAATTGATTAGTTAAGTGTCCCACTTAAGTGTGAAGGGAGAAAAAATGTACCCACATTCTAATTAGCAATTTTTAAAAGTAATTTTATACATACTTTTATGATCAAACAATGCAATATAAAACAAATATTTAAAACTTATCTTAAAACATAGCTAGCCTGATAAGCATAATTTAGAAATCTTTAATGAATTCACCTCAATTAGCCTTTAATTAAATAGCTCATTAAAAGCTGATTTGAATACTGCTCATGGAGAAATCCTTGTTCAACTGTTGTGACAGAACAGGAAGTTAATGAAGTTAAAATTAAGTGCAATTTTGAGGGAACAGTCTGAAAGTCATAAAACTACAAGAGCAAACGAGATCTCTGACACCTGACTCATAACCACAAGCCCAAGGCTGAAATCATCTGCAGGGGCAGGGAGGCTGGCTTCATCTCTTTTCCTCAGCTTCGGGCTTCGGATACTGGGGACACAAGACAATGGCTGCTGAAGGAATGAGAAATGAACAATCAAAAGAGATCTGCACACTTTTTAAATTCAAGCAAAACACTGAAGAATACAAAGGAAATTGCACATTCATCCATCACCTACCTGAATGTTTTGAATTTGTTTATTCTAATACACTTTTATGCTAGTAGCCAAAATCTTAGTCCTGTTTTACAGGTAAAGAAATGGAATAATAAAGCAGGCCATGGTGGTTTACGCTTACCATTCTTGCACATAAGACACTTGAAGCAGAAGTATCTAAGTCACACTTCAGTTATACTAGGAGAGTCTGTCATAGAAAGGAAGAAAGAGACAGGGGGAGGGGAGAGGAAGGGGAGGGAGAGGGGAAGAGGGGGAGGGAAAGAGGGAGAGAGAAAGGGGGAGGGAAATAGAATCTCTTACAAGCACCACCTGTCAATAAAAAGGTGGATGCCCAATAAGCTGAGGCAGGAAATAGGAAGTGGGACATTGGCAAGAAGAGAGAGGATTCTGGGAAACAGTAAGAGATAAAAGAGAAGAGGACCATAGGGGATGAGATGAGAGACTAGATGGGAAATGGATTGAGCAGGTGGACTAAACCTGCAGGTAAAAGAGCTCAGAGATACTCTGAGGGAGACCCAAGGGAGAAGACAAGAAGAAAGAAGTGTCTGGGACTGAAGGAGAGGTAACTAAGTGATAGACACATAATAGATTAAGTTATTAAATAAGTTAAGAACTACTCAGGAATGAGCCAAAGTTTATGGCCTAGGTATTTAATAATAACTAATTAGTCTCAGAGTCAATGTTCTGGGGCTAGGAAAGAAAAACTTGGGATTTATAAACTATTTTTCAGGGAAAGGAAGGAGGACCACACATTTTTTTTTTTATCTGAGTCAACATCTGAGCTAATATTTTTATCTAAACACAAACAACACAAATATAGCCAAGTTGTCATAATCCCTTACTAGAATAGTATTGGATATAGTATTGGATATGGAGACGGAGGTATTCAGTAGCAGCCTCTACTTTGGACCCTAGCACTAGGCCCTTCCAAAGTTCATGTCCCAAATCTAGTATTTGTGCTCCTTAGTTCTGTCCTGCCCACAGAACACTGCCTAGCAATGCTTTATCCTAAAGAGACAATGCTGCTTAGGTACATCCTGCTGGGACAGACACCAAGGGACATGTACAACCTTCTTAGAGAGCATTAGGCTTCGAAACTATAGGGGTTGGTTGATACACTATTGGAACAGAGGAGAAAAATTCAGGGTATCATTTCATCACCTTGCTTCTCAAGGACAAATCTGAAAAGAACTCCAAAGAATCCAAAATTTCCCAGCAAGAAAAACGTAAATATCCCTAGACCTCTGGCTGCTCTCTAGAATGTCAGGCTAATATTCAGAGCCAAGGTTTCAGGTCTTCTACCTAGCTGAGCTACCTTGGGTGGAGGGAGGAGTCCATATCCACTGTTCACAGCTTTGAGAGCAGGACCAAGATTCAGGATGAACAAGGAGCATGGACTTTAGTGGTCAGCACAGAACAATGAGAGCTGGCTTGACTGAAGCTATCCACTGCCCAGAAGTATAACTAGACGAGTAAGAGAAACCATTTCCAGCCAAGGCCAGGATGATGTTCCAGGCCATTGAGGCATCTAAAGCTCCCATGATATACAGACAGGAAAAGCAACTGATCATGGGGTCTAAGGTTTCTCTGCATTTCCCCTAATGGCTGCAGTGAAGAGGCAGAGAATGCCATTAGGGAAAGAGATAGACACAGAATAGATTAAAGAGTTAAATCTTGTCCCCTCCCCCAGGATATCCAGTAGGGCTGTATTTTTCCTTCTTTTATATCACAATATTGTGGAGTTTTTTTTATTTACAAATTTATGACACATAATATATATGTATAATTATAAATTTGTATACAGGTTCTCATTATGTGGCTCAAGTTGGCATCAAACTTGCAATCCCCCTGCCTCATCCTCACGAGCACTGGGATTATAGGAATGTGCTACCTTGCATAACTGCTATGATTCTTGCAAACAACCTTCCTTGTATTACCTTCCTATACCTGTCAGCCTCTAGCCCTGTTTATGGGCTACATGTTCCCAAGAAAAATTTCCATCATCTACATTCATATTAACTAACATTTACTAAAAACCCATTTGCATTTAGTAAGTGGTTCTCTGGATGTGTCCCATATGTCTGATATGTCCCATATCGATTATATGCTATGAGGATTAACAGAATTCCCATTTTGGAAAAGTTAGTGATGCCCTATAGATGAAAAAGGAGGCCACCTTGATCAGGAGAACATCATCAGATCTAAATTCCACTCATGCCCACCCTACACAGACCAAGGATAAGGTAGGAGAAAACACATGGGCTATCTCTGGCCAGTTATAGTCTCAAAAAATCTAGACTGCAGTCTATGTATTGCCTCCAGAATCCAGTGTTGACCAGATCTCTTCCCTGTGTGCCCTTTTTCCCAATTCATCCCTTGCCCCAGTGCCTGTCCATGAACTACCACACACAGCACACTCAGTCAGTAATATGCATTGCCAAAACAGTTGAATACACAATCAGGAAATTTCTTCGGTGCCTTCAGGTTTTTTATGGAAGAGTTCTCTGAACCTCAAGACCTTAATTCATAAAATCTGTTTAATCTTCAACTGATGAATAAGTTTTGAAATGTGTAATTAAACAATGTGTGCAGGAAATAGTATAAATCTGTACCCTTCTCATTTCTCCAGTCAGGTCACTTGCTGCTTCTCTTTCTCTTGCCTTCTAAGTCTCTTGCTTCATTTCTAAATAGATAAAGGAACCTCTTAGCCTTATCTTTTCATCTACTGTCTTTTCTCCCTTTTTCCCTGGTTAAACATTCTCTTGTGCTTTTACTTGCTGTTTCTTTTACACCCAGGCCATCTGTGAAAGGTTCTTTTCTCTCTCTTTTTCTCTGTCTCTGTCTCTTTCTCTCTGTCTCTGTCTGTCTCTGACTCACCCTCTGTCTCTGTGTCTCTCTGATTCTCTCTCTCCCTCTCTCTTTCTCTCTCTCTCTCTCTCTCTCTCTCTCTCTCTCTCTCTCTCTCTCTCTCTCTCTCTCTCTCCCTCTCTTTCTTTCCAGTGTACAGTAAGTACTCAGATGAATCATCTCAAAGTTCTCTCAACTATTGTCCTCTGTAGTGTCATGATTTTATGTAGATTCAGGACATCTGCATCGTCTATTATGGTGGGATCTCTATGGAATTCTTGACACTAAGTTCCTAGTGCATGCTCAATAAATACATATTACTGAATAAAATGAATGTATGGTTATTTGATATTTGGAGGAGAGCAATTCTAGAATAAAGAAGCTGTGAGTATTTAAATATGCATGTATCAGTCTATAGCTCACCCTCTTCTTCAGACAGCAGGGCAGATTCATGATACTTTTTTTGTTTACTTTCCAATACACCTTTATCTACAGGCTTAGCTGGGCCATGGCAGCACCTCTTGGAAGGATAAAGATCTTTCAGGATGGGTAGATTTGAAACACTGACTTTGTTTACAGAGCAGGAGGGTCATACTGGGTATACCACCACTGAACTGCAATCACTTTTGGATAATTAGAAATTTCTTCAACAGTACATCCAGAGCATAAGAACATTTTGTCAAAGGTCTGTATCTCACTCCAAGACAATTAGGAAATTTGTATTCTGATGAAATTTTTAGTGTAGGAACACATAGCTGGAGCAACATTCCACTGTGTTCTTTAATATATCCACTTATCTTGCATTCATCCTCCAATCCTTGCTTTGTTGCACTAAATTTATCAATCTTCCAGGCCATAGCATTCAAGACCTACCAATTCATCTATCTAACCACCTCCCACTTCCCCATCCATTTGCATTTCTCAGCATCTGATTTTTCCCCCTAAGACCCACACTAGTTACTATGTGAACTGTAGGAATAGACACTCAGAACACTTGCAACCTGTCACTAAGGATTCAGATCAAATTAGAAATAAAGTAGACAGCCAAGGAGAATGAGAAAAAGTACCTGACCCTCTTCTCATATATTATATCCCAGGCTTCCCCCTGGCTTGGTAAGGGCTCCCTACCACATTACTGTCATCTTGGCCCAAGGTCTCACACACATATTTCTCACAATTAGGTCTATTTCTTATATACCATATAAGCCATTTAAATTGTCTACCTGAAATAGTTCCTGTTGGTTAATTTAAAACTTTCATTTGACTAGGATCAAAACCTGGGTTATCAGTCAAGTTTAGCTCCAAATACTAGGGACCCATACTGTCCTTTACCATCTTCTGCAGACATAATTCGTCCTTGGAACTTTTCTTCCTCTGCATTCATCTCTGAGGTGTTACCTAGTTCCACATTCCCTAATCTCTCACTCAAACTGTGTAACACTAACTTGTCTCCCAAATGGTCTCAACGGTACTATTTTCAAATACAAACTATACCATGTGACCCAATTTGTGATTTAGGACCTTCAGTGTCTCCCTTTCCCTCCCTTGCTCTTAGTGAGGGCTATAAGAGTGGGTTGTCCATATGCACCTTCAAATCTCTTCTCAACTCTACTATTCCCACCAGACTCAGGACATCTCCAGCCTTTGGCCACATTCATTGTCATGAATATCCTGTGCATCCTTGAGGCATGTGACCATCCCAGGAGGGACTCTGGTCATGTCAACCTCAGAAGATGATCTCCATTGCCCATGGATTATCTCCTGATTCTCCCTCAGAAACCCTCTGCATCTCTCTTTCTCTATGATGTCTTTGTGGTTGGAAGAACATGCTTGACCAACACAGGAGAGGCTGGGATGTGAGGAAGTCAACAAATGGAAACATTCCTCAATGAATAAGACACAGCATTTGGGTCAGGCCCAACAATCGAACAGTTATCAGGCATATTCTTTTCCACCCCAGTAAGGGCTGAACTTCTGTCACCCACAACATTAATCTGTTATTTACAAACACCCTTATTGGCCTTCCTCAATTTCCTGTCATAATTCCCTGCTTTCTGATTGGACTTCCTGAAATCATTGCCCAAGTACTGTTGCACTCAAAGTCTTTGGGGAAGGTATATTCTGGAGTTGATAATGTAAGAGGAAGTACTTAGTTAACTCACTCTGTGCTCCGGTCACACATGCACACCTGGCCAAGAGCTACATGGATTCACAAAGACACACACACACACACACACACACCAGTTAATTTTAATATGCCTTGACTAGTTTAATGATTGGGCACTTCTAATCCTTGCTATAACTAGCAAACATTCACCTCCAGTTTTCCGGAGTTAGCATCTCTAAAATCTGTATTTTATCTCTGTTACATGAGACCCAATCAGGAAAGTGGCCACTAAGGGAAGTCTTACACTCCCCTCATGGTGATTCTGCTTCTTCCTTCTCTCTCCCAAGCCTGGGAGTCCCAAAAGTCCCGTGTCTGTCTCTCCTGCTCAGCCATTGGCTGTTGGCATCTTTATTTACCAATTGGAGCCAACTTGGGGCAGGGTCCCTCAGTGTCTTACCTACCTACACTCTTGTAAGTAGTTTGGGGGACCAAAATTAACATTATAACATAAGCAGCACTAGGTCAAACCCACTTCAGTAAGATAGGTTCACTGAAACAAACCTTTTCCCCCACAGATCACTGAACTCCTCTGTGGTGTTTTGGCTGTCGGAACATACCTTTAATAACTCTCACCCTGTTAGCTCCATGAAAACAACATTCTTGACTATCTATTTACCTCTTGGTGCAAAGTGCAGTACTGGACACACAGCAAGAACTCAATATGTTTTGAACATGTTTAAAAAGTCACATCAAGCTGGATCTAGGGCACTGGATTAAAAAAAGAAAGAAAGAAACATATTATTATCAAGCCTTTGCCCTAAGAGTCACATAGTCCTAGAGAGGGAGAATAAAACAGTTATAATCTACTCTCACTGAAATAGATGTTATTTATTAGCATCAGATACTGCAAAATGGTAAGTGTCAGGCCTGGGATGGTGAGTGAAGGCTTCCACGGGAAGAAATCCCACAATACCCTCTCAAGTATATGTCCTCTAAGGCAGAAGTCTTCCACATCCAAATCCCATAGAGTTTTGAGAAGAGGCAAAAAGAAAAACGTTTTCTTCATGAGCATCATATGTGGAAAAGTTAATAATACACTCTAATTCAGAGCCCAGAACTAGGCTAATCATATTGTGGTAAATATTAATAATGGAAATTAAGAAGTAGTGGCAGCAATAGCAGTGAACACACCAGAGTGTGGGAACTTAGATGTCACTTGCTCTAGAAATTAATCTGATCTAAAAATACTCAGTGGAGGTGCTATTGCTTTCTGGAAGTAATGATTAGGACAGCAATGGTGGTGTGGGTAGTGTTGGGGGCAGGGGCTTGGCCTGGGACATTTCCTGTCTGCCAAGGTTTTGTCAGCCACCAGGAGGCCCTGGGAATCTTGCTCATGGAGCATATGCCTCCACAGGCAGAGCTCCTGAGTTCCAAACTTGGTTTCAGTGTTTCAAGTCCCAGATCTGCAGTTGTCAGTGAACTGTTTTCATGTGTAAATGTGTTTAACTCTGGAAGAAATTTACCAAAATGTGTACCTTCTATTACCACTGGGCAAGATCCAGGTTTGTCTTTTCTTAGTAGACCTGAATTCTATATAGCCAACAAGCTCAGAACCCCAATAGATTAGTGTATTAAAATGGTTTATTTCTTGCATAGGTATAAAGTAGAAGCAGGTGTTTAGTAGTGGTCCTTTGCCTACCAAAGTCAGAGACTTAAACCAGGAGAAGCTGGTGGCTTTCCTACCCTTAGGTCTCAAGCCATGTTGGTTGGCTGTACCTTGCTAGGGAACTAGAGGGCTTCTTAGTTATACAGGAGATTGCATCAGCTAGGCATTAGACTATTCATTGCTTTCTGCTCATAGATCATTATTAGTCTCAACTTAGAACCAAGTTCCATTTAGATGTAGGCAGTCTGAGAAACATGGGCAAGCAGCATTCCTAGACAGAAAAAGAAACACTTTATGAAGATCCAGAGGTTTTCCCCATATTCTTTTCAGGCATGATTTAAAAGAATGCAGCAAGATACCCACAGATGGCATTTCCTGTCTGGTTCATACAATGCAATATGCCTTTAACTATCTTAATAAAATCATCTTTTTTTGCTGTTCAACTAACAGTAAAGAGTTGGGTCTGTCTGGACCTACTGACCTGGAATATGACAGACAAATATGTTGATATTAAAGCCTGCTGAATAGATATATCTATATCCCTTTGCATTTGGAGTGATAGGAGATCCAAAAATCAGGAATAGATTTCTTCATGTATGTGTGAATGATTTCAGTTTGCCAGAAAACCTCTTGTGTTTGAGAAAACTTTCTTCCCCACCTCTGTGGTGTGTGTGTGTGTGTGTGTGTGTGTGTGTGCAAATGCGCACATGTATGTGGGAATTGTTTGTCCCTTAGATGTGAAGAGAAAAACCACAGACCCAAATCATCATAACCAAATTAATTAAAGCAAACTATTTTTAACATCCCTTTTCATTAGATATTTTCTTTACTTTTATTTCAAATGTTCTCCCCTTTCCTGGTTTCCCCTCCCAGATCACCCCTTATTCCCTCTCCCCTCCCCCTGCTCACCAAGCCACCCTCTCCTGCTTCCTGGCCCTGGCATTCCCCTACACTGGGGCATAGAACCTTCACAGGGCCAAGGGCCTTTCCTCCCATTGATGACCAACTAGGCCATCCTCTACTAGAAGGGAAGACCAAAGGGTGGATGCATTGATCCTTCTTAGAAGAGGGAACAAGATACCCATGGAATGAATTATAGAGACAAAATGTGGAGCAGAGACTGAAGGAATGACAATCCAGAGACTGCCCCACCTGGGGATTCATCCCATATATAATCACCAACCCAGACACTATTGTGGATGCCAACAAGTGTTTGCTGACAGGAGCCTGATATAGCAGTCTCCTGAGAGGCTCTGCCAGTGCCTGGCAAATACAGAAGTGAAGACTCACAGCCATCCATTGGACTGAGCACAGGGTTCCCAATGAAGGAGCTAGAGAAAGGACCCAAGGAGCTGAAGGGGTTTGCAGCCCCATAGAAGAAACAACAATATAAACTAACCAGTACCCCTAGAGCTCCCAGGGACTAAACCACCAACCAAAGCGTATACATGGTGGGACTCATGGCTCCAGCTGCATATGTAGTAAAGCAAACTTTGTTTTTTATTCGTGTACATACGCTGTTTCTCCTCTAAGGCAGAATTCATCGACCTTGGTCATGGGAAAGATAAAACTTTTTATAGTTCAGAAGCAAGAAGTTTTCAAAAGGGGGATTGGCAACCAAACAGGCCAGGTGTTATAGCAGCAGAGCATAACATAACAAGTTGGTCATAACAACCTCTTGAAACAAAGACAAGGTTGCCAAGTGGTCATAACAAAGAAGTCACCACAATGTGGTAATAATCACTTTTAGAAACAAAGGCATGGTTGTCCTTTCCTGAAATAGGCAGTATAGAACCATTTGTACTTAGGGTTTCAGGTGGAGCTTAGCCCCATCTTTGAGAAACAGAGATTTAATCATAAATATAATCTCATTTGACTTCAATATAAGATGGTTTTCAACCTTCAGAAGGAGGTAAGCTAGTTTAGTTTATCATTCTCTCTCTCTCTCTCTCTCTCTCTCTCTCTCTCT
>NW_022196905.1:241311356-241325406 GCF_008632895.1 Mastomys coucha
CTTTGTTTTTTGGAGGGGAAACTGGGAATGGAGAAATTTACTTGTAAATAAAGAAAATATCTAAAAAATAAATAAATAAATAAATAAATAAATAAAATTCAAGTGCTGAAATTCAATGGTTAATAAAACAGTAGTAAAGGTTGGTGGTTGTAAATTTGACGAGGCAAGGAGAGCTCGTTACCTGTGAATGGGATTAATATCTTTTTTGAAAGAAGTCCACATACTGTTTGACTCTCTTGCTCCCCCACTTTCCATCACACAAAGGCACAAATGTTTCTCCTCTATGAAACCTTTACCACCAATGAGATGTCAGCTCAGAAGAAAAACAAAAACCACAGCTGCACACTGAATATGGACTTCTCAAACTCTGGAAATTGAGAATTCAATTTAAATTATTTAAAAATAACCTTTATTTCAGGTATTTTGTTTCAACTGAATGAAACAACAGCAAAGAACAATAGTCAATCCAAGACTCAAGCCCCATCTTGGTGATTTGTAATATAAACCAGGACACTGAAAAAAATTACACATAAATTATTAATATATATACTAGAATATCCCAAGACCCATTGTACTCAATATGGCTTACCTTGTATAAGGCTGCCATCACTTGCTTAACAGTTGTTTAGTAAGAACACTCTCCCATTTATAAAATTAAAATAATCCTTGGTTTTCTCTACCTCTGACAAAGCACATAACAGTATCTAGCAGTGTGTTTTGTGTTTCACAAGGGCTTAGTGTATATCATATATTTATACATTTGTCATGTATGATGTCATGATAACTGATCAAATTATCTAATTTTCAAATGATAGTGTGCATGCGTGTGTGTGTGTAACAGAGAGAGACAAACATAGAGAGAGAGAGAAAGAGACAGAGAGAGAGAGAGACAGACAGACAGACAGACAGACAGACACACAGACACACTCCGAGATGGGGCCGGTTGAGGAGAAGGAAAAATAAAAGAAAAGAGAAAGAGAAACAGAAGGAATGAAGGGAAGGTGAGAGAAATGATGAGAAGGAAATAAAAAAGAGAAAGAAAGAAATTTTTCTTATTTTAGTCTCTGAGACACTTTTACTTAAATTATCAGAGTTCAAGTCCAATTTGCTAGCAAAACGTAATGCCAGTTGTAAACCTTGGCACAAACCCTCCGTAACCTCAGCAGTGTGCTTTCAAAGGTACCTTTGTCCATTGTCTCCCTCCTAATGAATTAAATCCTAAGAGGAAGGTTTTTTAACCATGAATTGATTTGAATTGGATATAAGGCAGGCAGCATGGGACACAAGGTAAGCATTAAAAATGAGCTTTCCTTCTCGGCCACATCGTTTACCTTCAGCACAGAGAAGTTCATTATTAATCATTTGTGCCAATAAATGTCTAATTAAATCGGACTTTCACTTATGGAATACACAATTGTCATTAAACAAATATTATTTAATTACATAATGGCTCCACTCTTAAGAAATCTGTATTTAACTGATATTCACACCATATTCATAAAACACTTTATCCTAGGGACTATTTGAGAATTCTGTAATCATTGGATTAAAGACAGGAGTACTTTTACTGATTGTATTTGGATAAGCCATGTTGTCTTTATAATAAGGTATGTTGATATTAAAAAATGATTAAACATTTCCAGGGAAGAGCTGCTTCATATTCACTCACCTTTCATCTCCGTACTATGAATTATATATCATTCTTTCACTTCTATATCCTCAATGCTTCTCACTCTTTGTAGGCAATTATACAGTGACCCATCCATATAGCTCATGAGATTTCTCAATTTTTCATGAATGTTCGTAAATATGAAGGAAATGAGTGCAAAATTTATAACCAGTTGGACCATATTCTGTTCCTGGACGAGCAGGAAGCTGTAGTTATCACAATGTGCTATTTGAATGAAGAGGATGCTATTTTAGGTGATCATGGGAAGTGAAGGCTATCTCAATCTAGAAAGTTTACTTTAACGAATACTTCAGTGTAGTATATCTTTAGGATCATATGCAGAGAATTTGGGAACCTGACTGAAATGCTACTTGGATGTATTTTCTACAATATGGTGGGAGACTCGGGATCCCATGCTGGTATGAATGATGGCTGCCAGCTACAGGAAAGATGAGAATGGAAGCTGGTATATGGAAGATACAATTTTATGTCAGCCCAATCAGTGTTAATATTCATTACTATTCTGCCATTTAGCTTGCCCGAAATTATCATTCCTGAGCCTGTAACTATAGCACATGGAAGTATGATGCCCAAAAAGGGAAGGAGGGGCAGGAGGTAAGTTGGAAGAGGTGGATGGACAGAGATCAGGTTTCATACAAGTGGGTAGATTAGAGTTAATCCTTACAGAGGAGGAGAAAGGCCACCATTGTCAGGGGGGTACTTTGAGATGGAAAGTATGAATGTAGAAACTCCTTTGTTCATTGGAGACATGCTTATTTAAACATCTGGCATAGCATATCAGGCGAAATTCCCCATCAAGAAGTAAACAGGAGTGATTAAGTCATCCCAATATTCTTCCCACATGTTGTTCTATAAAAGGACTCATAGATGAGTGGACAGATAAGTTTTGCACACTGTGGAGTCATATACGAGGTCCTTCTAAACATGGGAATGGATCTAGGCAAACAAAGCTTTCTCAGATACATGTAACAAGGAGAGAATTGAAAGAATCTAAACCAAGAGTTAAGGAGGATGCTATTGAAAGTTAAACAGAGGGGCTGGAGAGATGGCACAATGGTTAAGAACAATCCCTGCTCTCCCAAAGGCCCCTGAGTTTTGTCCCTTGCACTCATCACACTTGCCTGTAACTCCAGCTCTAGGGCATCAGATGCTCTCTTGCCATTGGCACCTGTATGTGCATGGCATACTTACACAAATATGCACATACATACACAGAAAAACAAATCTTTAAAAGACTTTTGCAAGAGAATGGAGGTGAAAGTTGAGAATGTTTTGATTTGAAGAACCTCGAAAGAGGCTGTCAAAGAACAGGATCTGAGAGCTATAGAGATTTTTGTCACTCCCAGTCATTGCTTTGGTACTCAGAACAGAAAAGATGAGGACCCCGGAGAACAGGGTCCTAGACACAGATTCCGAAGACAACATTATTGATCACATTTGGTTCCTTAAACGCAGCCTAACTTTTCTCCTAAATCAGCAGTTTAGTGGGTTTAACCAGATTATGTTTCTGTCCCAACTTGCTTCCTGAAACACTAACAAAAAAGCTTTATAAATCTTTCTAATAATGAATTATGAACCACAACAAAAAAAGGCCGCTCCTCCCAGCTGAGCCTGATTCATATATTCTGTTCAGCCTGGCCTTGTTTTCTTTCAACGACAAGAGAACATCATAACCTTGAGCTATCTGGTGGAAATAAAAGATTGATGCAAACTTTGCTATGTAAAATTTGAAGTCTTTTCATCCAGCCCAGAAGACAATTGAATGTTACAAAAAAAAATGTGGCACAGTTGAAGAGAACTTATTTTATTCAAACACTAAGAACCTTCACCCTGAGAGAAACCTCTTTACGTGAAAATAAATAAATTAAGATTTACCATCTTGAGAAGCAAATTTTTCAGTAAGTTTTTGCATCTAAGAACCTTGCAGAGTGAAAATCCTAAGACCTCTTTATAAACACCTAAAAACTGATGAACTCCCACAGGAGAGAAGGGAACAAATATAAAGGGATGAACTCAGCCATGGAACGTGACTCTAACATCTCGTTTGGCAATTTCCCTGGGATTTCTGCACCTTCCAGATAATGAGGAGTTGTCTGTGGTGTACCCCAAATATTTGTAAGAAAAAGGGACTACAATAATTGTAGCCCCGTGGACTGAAAAGAAGGACATAGGGATTTGAAGATAATTCTAGTAGAGCTTGTCTGTCTATCATCTCTTGGGATTCATATAAAATCACCATGCTTATGAATAGGAGGCATATCTAGGTCTCTTTAACAGGCATGGGAAGTAGAAGAGAGGGAATAATCCATCTCAGCCTGGACCACCAGCATACTATCCGACTTGGAACTAGTTATACATTCACTGGAGAGCAGGAGAGATTATGGCTGCTCTCAAAAAAGTTCATGAGCTAAAATCCTATTCTGATTCTACCCAAGATAAAAACCAATGAACCAGAAAGGGAGTAAAAACCTACAAACCTAAAAGGATGAACCCAAAGCCCCAAAACAAGTCAAATCTCATACAACCTCAATGTTATAGGATGAGAAGTGGAGTAGCTAGGTTGTGGACTTGGGGGATATTCACTTTACCCCACTCTGCACAGGTTAAGTGGCCATCACTACTCTTTGTATCATTTCATGTCTTTCAGTCCTGGCAATGTTGTTAAGATTTCAGATGCATTGATTGGCAGTTTACCCTTGCAGCCTTTACATCACCATAAGATGAATAACTTTTTTTTCAGATTAATTTATTTATTTGCTGTGTAATAATGTTTTGCCTGCATGCATACATAGGCTCTCTGGCAGGATCCAGGTTCCCATTGTTCATGGAGGTCAAAAGAGGGAGGTTAAGTCCCTGGAACTGGAGTTAGAGACAGCTGGGGGTCACTATGAGGATGCTGGAAACCAAACTCAGGTCCTCTGTAAGAGCAGCAAGTCCTCTTAACCACGGAGTCATCTCTCCACACCTAGGATGAGTACTTTTATTCTGAGTTTAGAAATAAAGAAAATGAGGCAGAATTGACATGTTCAAAGTACACATGACTACTAAATACAGAAGATGGAGTTCATAGCTGACAGGAGCCTGCTGACATTGTCACTGGCCTAAACTCTTCTCATCATCTCACCCCACCATCACAGTGAGACAGCTTGCCCAATAATAGTTGCTGCAACCCCAAGAAGATGACGTTGTCTTGAAGCAGAAAAGATGTTCTTTCTTGCTAAGATTGAAAAAGCCATTTAGTATATATGCTTTTCTGTCTCACTGAACAAAAATTGATCCCAAACAAATTAGCCCTGTGAGAACATACTTTATGGGCTCTATGGATGATTTTCACATGCAGTCTGGGTAGACAACCATTGGTCAGAAATTGGAGTCAGTGTTGAGAAGGAATAAGGGGATGGACTGTTCTATTCACCCCAGTCTAACACAGTCAGGTATGGGGAGGATCCATAGAGTGTATTATTTTGGAGGAGACTCCATTTAGGGAGCACTGAGGATTTTCCTTCGTCTATAAGCTCTGCCTCAAAATCCTTTCTAAGGTACTTATTGAAGGTGAATTTTAAAAAATGCAGGACTTCTGGAAAGTAAAGTTAAAGCCAATTCTTCTCTCCTTCCTTCTCTCTTCTTTCCTTTATTCATTATAATCTTCCCTCCTTCCCGTCTTTTCTCCACCCTTATTTAGTTTTTATCCACTCCTTCCTTCACTCCATTCACTCCATTTTCTCCCCTCACCCTCCTCTTCTTCACTCTCTCTCATCCTTATCTGCTCTCTCCCTCTCCTCTTCAGTCTGTCTGCTAGGCAAAGTTGGCTCCTTTTGCTATAACAGTGCAGTGCCCCATGTGATTCTATATCATGGTGCATATCTTGTACCACACAGCTTCTTTGGCATCTGCCCCTTCTGCAAGACACTCCCTTCTTTGAAAAGGGACATCATTGCCTTTTTGGAGGATGCAACTTCTGAGAAAATACAGTGTATTCAAGGCACTTCATGTCCATTTTGCAAGGAAAGACTGAGCTGTCTCTCTGAGGACATGGGAACTGCTGTCAAGGTTGAAACATGCAGGACCTCTGTGGTTGTACAAACTTTGTGAAAATAGGATTGTGTGAAGATCAGATGGGAGGGAGAGGATTGTGTAAGGGACAGTGTGTAATATTATGTAGACTCCTGTTGGGAGCAGGGGGACACAGTAGAATGCCCACTCTCTGTCTGTGCCTTTCCCACCATTTCTAGCATCAATTCTCATAAACAAAACAAAAGCCCAAATAAACAACAAAACCAAGCAGTATCAGGATCGATGAAAAAACTTATTAAGAATATAGACAGTACTCAGTTCAGTATTAGGCATTTTGACCCAGCAGGTCCAGAGTAGGCCTTCAGAATTTTCATTTTCATGCCACATATATTATACAATATATATGGCCATATATCCACGTGGCTGGAGATATCAGAAGGGTTGGCTTCTACACTGTGTATTCAGGGTGGCAAGTGACACAAACCACGGGCCCAGCCATGCCTTGGTACTGAGTAAGTGAGGCTCACTCACTTTGCAATGATTCCTTTAGGTCAGGAACCCACAGCCACTTGACAGGGTTTTCCTCATGAAGTGTTCTCATCATACATCCCAGATCCCTTTTCCATACTGAACACACTCACTGTGGTGCTTCCTCTTTCCGGCACTCCCAGGTCTTCATGGCCACTCTCTTTGGCTTGGTAAGGACTTTTTTTATTTTCCCCTTTACACAATAATAGGATATTATGTTTGTCTTAAGAAAAAAACCAGGAATTTGGCAAGAATCATAACACCGTGTTTGATTTCTGAGCTAAAAATAGATTCTGTATTGTGGAGAAATTTAAGAGGCCAAAAACAGTGCAGGGCAGCATCATCAGCTCTCTCCCCAGCAGCAGCAACACCTGGACTCTCTCCTAGCATTGCTATTCCAGAAGCAGCAACATGCCACTTAGAGAGTTCAGGAATTGAGGGAACCTCATACATATGGTTTTGGCAGCTGCCAATCACAGGAGGTCGCATCCCAGTTTCATAGGATGAGTGCATCTATTCTGTCTCTGATGAGCCTGTGACTTTGAATATGGTCTGTCTCCTCTCTGACTTTGGGTCCCTTAAGGGTAGGTTTCTGAAAACTGTACTTTTTTTTTCCAGGAATGAAATGGTAAGTCACTGAGATATCATTTGCAGAAAGAATTCTTCCCTCAGAGCAAAGCTACCATTGGAGCAGAAAGAATGTCCTGGAGATTGGGGAGATAAAACAAGGGGCTCAGATGCAAAGTAGAGGGAGTGAAGTAGGTTTATGGATCAATCCAAAAAGAAAAAAAAAAAACATGGTAAATTGAGAAAGATGGCTGAAGGGCTGAGGTCAGAGGGAGACAAATCGAATGCTGCTCTGGATTTAATAGAGACTGTTTTATGTACTGAATGACGTGTCACCAGAAGACAGGGACATCAGAGTTGTATTTTAGAAAACCTGAGGATGATGGAAATAGCCTGGAAGCCAAGCCCAGAGAAGAGAACTTGGCAAAACTGTCAGAAACTCTGAGGGTCAGTGAGAATGGGAAGCAAGAACACAGAAAATATTTTGGATGGCAGGGAGTGGGGAGGGCCCATTACTGATCAGAAATTACTTGTAATTAGCATATGCAAATGAGATCATCTTAGCCCAGCCATTATCGCCTCCTCCTCAAGCATGGTGTCCCTAGCCAAACTCAGGGCTTTTAGTCATCAGCTTTGCTCACACCCCAGCATCTTCTTGTCCCATAGACTGTTTTGGTCCATTGTCTTCTTCCAGGCCTGAGCCTGGAGCTCCCACTGTCTGTCCCAGCCAAGGAGAAAGGCAACCACATGGAAAGAAAAGAAAGATTTTCTGTGTTTTTCTGCAAGATAAAGCAAGGTTATTTTTGGCCCATTTTTAGAGCAAATCAGATTTATTTTCTCTTTTCTCTTTCAGAGCCCTGTGTCTGGCAGGCTTCATGCAGGGGAGTGAAAATTAGAGCTCACATTTTCAATGCCTTTGCAGTTTTTGCTCGGTGTCAGTTTTGTTTGTCTTCCTCTGGCTGACTGTCTTCCGTGTCTCCGGACTGTTGAGGTCTTCCAGAAGTTGCTCTCAAGCCAAAAAAAGTAAAACCAAGCTACCATGAAAAGGGTGGGGAGTTTGAGACAGAGAGAAGGAAAAGAAGGAAAGAAAGGAAACTGTCCCACAGTCTGCACTTCTTGAAGCCCCACTTCCCTGCCCCATATTAGCTCTGCCGTTCATGCTAGCATCCCTTTGATCAGAGAGACACTGGACTGTATGGGAGTCTCCTAACAGAACTCACACATGCTGGGACCTAAGATACCTTTTTTTCCAATGTCCACACTGCTTGATTCATGGCTTTGAAATTTTGTCAGTATGCTCTGAAGCAATGGACTCAGGGGTTATAAATTCAGACTATCAGTACCTTGACTAAGTTACTTGACCTCCATAAATCATGGTTTTCTTCATCTATGCACCAGAGGTCTGGTTAGGATATCATGGGAATATGAGGGTTCCGTGGGATGCCTGACATAGGAGCTTTGAGAACTGCCTGGTGCCCAACTGTTGACTGACTCTGGGTGACTAGTGTGTGGCCAAGTGCATACATGAACACCACACTGATGTTTATACCATTGTGCTTACACTACTGGACAGCTACCGCAGTTTTATGATCTGCTCATAGTATTTAAAGAAGTTGTAAATTTCTTCCAATCCTTTTCCCAAAAGAACCTTTTGTTTCGTTTTCTTCTTCTCTCCCACTAGAGCATTTCAGTTAAGGCAGTGAATGTCACATGGAAGACTGTGTTAATAGCAACCAGGTGGTTTCTTGTTCAGTTCTATACATCCTTCTGTCCATTTTGGGGCAAAGTCATATGTGAGTGCTACTGGCAACTTTTTTTTTCTTCTCTTAATAAAACACAGCATGACTAGTCTACTTGCTTTCAAACACATCCTTCCCTTCCTCCCTGGATGGCACTGTAAAAAAAATCCAGCTTTTTTTCAAATCCAACCCTTCCTATGTTTTTACTGACTTATTCGTCAATAACCTCCTATGTGTATGGAACACGTCCTAGTCCCATTCGCCCATCAACACTTTTGAATGGAAATGTACTGCTTGCTAGAGAGACAGATCTTCTGAGGTTATCAGTCTACGAATACTGCTTAATGGTTGATGTAATAAGGATTTTTTTAAATTACATTAAATGAGCGCCTACTGAACTAAGAACTTTACTTATATTACTTCCAGTCTTTACCTTGACCCTCAGTTTTAGGCTTAAAACTATTAGTCCTTAAAGACTAATTCACTGAGAGTAACAATTAATGTCTAAAAGCTAGGTCAGAGAAGCTGGGATAATGATGAAGGATAAGCACCATGGAGTGTAGTATATTTCTCATCATAATACTATGATGTGTCTCCTTCTGTACAAGGGATATATTGCTGTCCCCTTGGTCTGCAATTCCTGCCACATATGTATTCAATATATGCAATTATTTGTTGATGCCTACAGGTACAGGTGCATGCATCCACTCTCATATACATGTGTGTGTGTGTGTGTGTGTGTGTGTGTGTGTGTACGTCCACAGATTGCTGTTTCCCTCATTTTTTGTGGAACATGTGACCCCCACATCCAGGTCTTCCTAGCAATGGAAAAGGGTAGTGATGTGTAGGCAGGAGATTGGGGTGGTCCTTCATCCAAAGTCTGCTGGGGAGGAAGATCTCCAGAGCACAGCAGAGGATGGCCTTCTGCATCCGTAGCACCTCAGATGTACCTCTTCTCTGACTGATGACCTCCTAGATGTAGTCTTTGTGATTGACTATGAGTTCCTTACTACTAACTTAAACAAGTACCTGTCATCTCTTCACTGGTGCTCTCTACCCATGAGTCTTGGTTTCCCAGGACTTTAGAACACCATGCCATAATACCCCCTTATATCACAGTTACTCCAGCTCAGTTCTAAGCCCATTAGTACTGAGTTCGCCATGTTTGAAGAAAATAATCAGCTGGATTCTCCAGGCTTACCTAAAGTCATTTACTGGAAAATATTGATGCTGATCACGAGAAGTCCTTCCTTTCTCCTCACCTTAGGTACCTAAGGGAGTTAAAGTTTCCAAAAGTACAAAGGCATGCATGGGTGGCCATGTCTATGCAGCTGCCTGAGTATGACTGTGTTTCGGAGAGGGCAATACTATGAATTCAACATTTCATTCATTCACTGAACAAAGAACTGTTTATTCCAGGTTTCTTTGGAATCCTTATAACAGACAGTGGGGAAGGAGGCTGCTAAAAAGAAGATAATATTCCTCTGTCAAACAATTTCAGAAAGTCCTTTGATAAATAAAGCAGTTTCTATTGCAGAATTTCTCAGTGTCTTTGAAAGGCCAATATACCTTATAATACACAAAGGTAAACATGGTACCTGATAATTACCATAATCTTCTGACTCATAATGCATTCCCTCTACATCAATAGAATACACCAACCTCTATACTTTGGAGAAAGAACATTCACAGGGACAAAAATAAATAATAAGTAAATAGATAAATAGAAAGAAAGAAAGAAAGAAAGAAAGAAAGAAAGAAAGAAAGAGGAAGATAGAAAGAAAGGAAGGAATTAAAAAGAAAGAGGAAGAAAGAAAGAAAGAAAGAGAAAGAGAGAGGAAGGAAGGAAGGAAGGAAGGAAGGAAGGAAGGAAGGAAGGAAGGAAGAAAGAGAGAGAGAGAGAAAGAAAGAAAGGAAGGAAGGAAGGAAGAAAAAGGAAGATAGAAAGAAAGAAAGGAAGGAAGGAAGGAAGAAAAAGGAAGATAGAAAGAAAGGAAGGAAGGAAGGAAGGAAGGAAGAAAGAAAGAAAGAAAGAAAGAAAGAAAGAAAGAAAGAAAGAAAGAAAGAAAGAAAGGAAGGAAGGAAGAAAGAAAGAAAGAAAGAAAGGTAAACCTGTACTCTGGGCCTTTGTTTGCAAAGATCTTATACAGAATAGAAGAATTTCAAATCAACATAAATGGTCGTTGATGTAGGTTTTCTATATGAATTAGAAATAGTTTCTCCCTGTGTAGCCCAAGCTGGTCTCAAAGTCATGATCCTATCCAATGTGCTTCTGACTTCTTAGTGCCAGAATTACAGGCAGGTACCACACCAACCAGCTCTGACATCCTTCCTCTTAACCATTCTATAACAAACCTGTGTTGTTCTTGTGTGTCCATGAAGGTCTCTTTTGTGCCTTTGGATTAGGAGAAGGGGGTTTTAAGGGACTTAGGCATGCTCTGTATAGAAGGGAATTGAAGCACACTCCCACAGGAAACAGTTTCTTTTCCTGCTTCCACATGAACCGTGTTCAGCAAACTGCTTAAAAGGCTAGGATAATCCCACCTGTGGTACTAGTCACTCAGTTGATGACTAAGACACGGAGGCTCACACTGACCAGAGGCTTTACAAAGTTACAAAGATGGGGATATCCAGAGTACAGGACTCAGAGATTTATACCACCCCAGTTCTCAAAATGCTACAAAATCTTACTTTATGTTACAGTGGGAACCTTGTGGGTGGCTACCTTCAAATGCCCATTCTAAAGAACAGGGGGAGATTGTAAACGGGTGCCAGGAGTGGACTGGTTTCAACCACACAACTATTAGGCCCACCCAGGAGTCAACACAGGCTAAATTTAGGCCAAGATTATTTTCCTTTTCCCTTTGAGTGTGAGGGTGGGAGGAGAAGACTGGAGAGGAAGTGCTGCAGACACACACAGACCCCAAGGGTGTGGGGGGGTCACAGTCCACAGAGAAGCCAGCCAAGCTTGACATGTCATCCCTCTGCGCTCACTCAGCCATAGGATGTTTACATTCCTGCTGGTCCTTAAGGATGGAGAACTGAGTCGGAAAACAAAAATGGGGCCAGAGAAGATGCTGGGGGAGAAATAAAAGAGTATACTTCTGCACTCAATTGTCTAAGCAAAAGATGAAACAATGAAATTGGGCACAATAGTACATGTAAAGGACATGGGTCTGACTGTCTTTAATTTTTAATAAGGCTGCTCAGAGCTACAAATTTTGTTCTCCTTTGTTCAAATCAAACACTAAGAATTTGGTTACTTGTGAATAAAGATTACAGTCATGTCAAAATACAGTAAGTACATGATGATATATGTAAATTATTATATATGGTGCTAAATAATTTATATCATATGGACTGTCATGTGTGTAAATAATATCATAAATGCTCACAGCATTCCAATTAGGTTTGTTGTGTGAAAAACTGCAGAGGAGAGAATCTTTGCGTGAGATTCAGAAGGTTAAGCCTTGCATGGACTGGCACCATCAAAAGCTTTGCGAGAGGGTTGCACAGACTCAGGTACCTCCCCTGGATGAAGTTCCCCGTAACTGTTTAAAGTGAGACATATGTGTATATTCAAATAAAGAAACTTTTCCTTTTCCCCAGCACTCAAGAAATGAAATGTGAATACTCTGATAAAGTATGAGCTCTGATAGTTTCCCAAGATGATAAGTATGTGTGTGTGTGTGTGTGTGTGTGTGTGTGTGTGTGTGTGTGTGTGTGTGTATAAAATGTAAAATCCAAACAAGGAAAGCATCCTCTAGCTATGTATGTAAATGTACAAGTCCTTACTTGGATGTGTATGTGGCTTCCTGAGTAAAATATCTCAAGTATTTTACAGAATGTGATTTGGAACAAAACCAAAATCATACAAAGATGATCTGTTGATTTATTTTATATTTTCTACTTTATTTCATAGTTGTCTTAACTATTTGAATGTTCTGTGCCTCTCTCTCTGTGTATCTCTGTCTCTCTTTCTCTCTCTCTCTGCCTTTCTCTCTCTCTCTCTTTCTCTCTCTCTCTCTGTGTGTGTGTGTGTGGGGGTGTTGCAGAAATAAAAGGAATTTGAGTTAACCCAGGAATGAGAGCAAAGGCAGATCAGACTCTGATACTTGAGCCCCCTCTACGAATTCTGGGATAGCTTGGCAGCAGGGCTGTTTTTCCAGCTGGGAATCATTTTATTTTGTTGCCCCAAATCCTGGACAGAGCTCATATCCAGCCAGAGGCCAAAGACCTGCTTTGTAGAAAGACATCCACCCTCCCTTAAAGAAGGGATGCTGTATTCAAGGATGAGCACGGGGTGAATGTCTTTCTTAGAGATAAAGGAGTCTTAAGGTAGAGAGAAACTGTCAGTACCTGATAAGAAACAGATGTGTTATGGTGCCAAAGTTTCATACTTTATAATAAAATCATAAATATATCAAATTCAAATGAAATGTTGGTAAAAGTCATAGGAGCTGGAGTCCTCTGTATATATAAGATACTGACTTGGGAAAAGGAGAAATGTGCTGCCCTGACTGGCTATAATGTGTTGGACAGTAATTGCATCCCAAAGATACATCTACATGTGTATTACTTAATTCTCTTATTATGACAAGACAGCTGGTAGGGAAGGAGAGGTTTATTTTGGCAACCAGGGTAGTGTTCGTTCTGGTAAGGAGACAAAGAGTAGCAGTATGAGGTAGCTGGTCACATTGCATCTAAGTTAAAAGACAAAGAGAAATCAGCACTGGTACTCCTTTTGATTTCTCACTTTTATTCTGTATAGGATAACCAATATATGGAATATTGACACCTATAGTCAGAGTAGGTCTTCCAACCTTGATTAAACCTCTCTAGAAACACTCACCACCCCACAGGGGTTTGTTTCTTATGTAATTCTAAATCCAGTCAAGTGGACAAACAAGATTATCCATCATCAATATCTACCCCTTGTCAACTTGACACCCAAACAAGTCACTTTTAAATTATAATATTCAATTCATGATTCCCCCAAAGGTTCGTGTTTATCACTTAATGCAAAATACATTGAGTCCATTTAAAATGTCCCAATGGTTCTGAACAATTCCAGTGGTATTCAAAAGTCCAAAGTGTCTTTCTTCTGAGGCTCAACACTTCACTATTGAACTCCTGAGAGATCCTTAGGTCCAGGGTACCCCTCCAGCCAGGATGAAGCTCTTCATCACACTTCCTGTCTTGATTGTGGTTGTAACCATGGCTTTGGAAGGCCCAGTGTCCGCCCAGGTGGCCCCTGATTTATCCAGCACATTGGAGAGCTTACCAGATAAACTGAAGGAGTTTGGGAACACTTTGGAAGACAAGGTCCGGGCAGCCATTAAACATATCAAACAGAAGGAAATTATGACCAAGACCTGGACCTGGTTTTCAGAGACATTCAGCAAAGTGAAGGAAAAATTTAAAACCACGTTTGCCTGAGTGCATGGCAGGCCACCTCGCAGCAGTAAGGTCATCCACATGAAGTGCCAGGTGATGACACACCAATAAAAAA
>NW_022196905.1:241325463-241326729 GCF_008632895.1 Mastomys coucha
AAAAAAAAAAAAGGAAGAGGCTGAGATAGTAAGGGATGAAGTCTATAAGATGAAGATGAAAGTGTAGGGCAGAGCAGAGGAGTTGGAAGAGTAACTAACACTAAGGATGTTTGTAAAAGCCATAGAGAAAAGTATTTCATAAGCTTCATATTCTTTTCATAGAAATGAATTTCATCAGAGTTGCCCTATCCAAGTGAGAATACTTCTCCCAGATGTCAAATAAAAATTCCAGGGCCAGGTATGAGGTACCTCCTCTAGAGCTCTGGGTCAGAGATATTGCACAAACCCTTACCACCATACAGGCTACTGCTATTGCTCTTGATCACCTACTAGCACTTGATGGTAAGGCCCTATGGCTGAAGGCATCATACACTAGATAACAGGACATGGAAGAAATCAAGTTGATACTGACCAGGAATTTCCTGCCTTGCTTTCTAGCCTTTGTGGTACAGGCAGATATCATATAGGATACGAGCGGAGAAATTTCATCAATAATCTTATCGGTTATGAAAAAGAATGACCTTCATGGTGAGATACTATTGTCCCATAGGGACAATAGTGACATGAATGCTATGGGAGTAAATGACTACTTTTTTAAAAATCATATTTGAAGCCTGTTCCGTAAGAGAAAATAGATGCCTAGTACTGTAAATTTGGACAAGAACCAACTGTTGAGGATTATCCATCCCATGGGGCCCATTGGTATATCACTGCTACATTTCTACTAAAGTTGCATATATGAAACTGCCCTCTAGATTCATAGTTATATATCCTTATATTAGTACAACTCTTAGACCTTATCAGTGAACAGTATTTAACCCAGAAAATTATTGGTCAATGCACAGAGAGGAGTGTCTGTGGGGTGCTCAGCCATAAATGGGGCAACTATGTTACAGCCCCTCCCTCCAAGACTCAGGAAACATCATGGAATAGGAGGAGGAAAAACTGTAAGAGCCAGAGGTCATGACAAAACAGAATAAAAACCTGTCTCTAGACACAAAAAGATTGCTGCTTTCCCGACAGCCACTGGCTGTCTTCATAAGATCAAGCCAATCGGAGAAACTGACCTTTGGCCTGGTGGTTGGGCATGTAACAGTGAGACTCTTCACTGTTGCTCCCTACCCTCTTTAAAAAGAGATGAATTTGATCTGCCTCCAGGGACCACTTTGACCTGGAGTCTCCAGTGAGAGCTGCCATATTCTCTCCAGTGAGTTCCTAAGCCTGGAGCAGACAACAGGGAGGCACAGGCCCCACGAGTCACAGGGG
>NW_022196905.1:241332709-241339005 GCF_008632895.1 Mastomys coucha
AAAAAAAAAAAAAAGATCAAGCCAATCAATCAACAGCTCAGCGTGGAAGGGGAGGGGCTCGTAAGCCTCCATCTCTAGGTGATGACCAATTGGTAACTGATAACCACTAAGGAAGAGGAGTTAGTTTTCTTCCTGGTGACAGCCTCTGACAAGCCAGTTATGCCTCAGCGAATGGCTCACACCCTTTTGAATACAGGCAATACAAAATGGATTCTGTGGGTGTGTTGTAAAGGAAAAAGAGAATGTGAAGTTTGGAGGAGGTAGATGAGAGTATATATGGGTAAAGGGAAAAGTGGGTGATGAATATAATCAAAATACATTAGATGTGCATTTTAAATTATCAAATAATAAGGATATATTTAAAATCAAAAAATATATTGTATATTTCCAGTATTAAATGGCAAAAAGTAAACATTTACATTCCAAAAGGAAAGAATGGATGTATGGAAAAAAATCATGCCAAAACAAGATTAACACCCAGCAGGGAAAGCTGGAAGTTCTACATTTCAGTGTTTGACATCTGGGACTCATAATGGAATCATCTTGGCTCTAATAGTCTTGGGTAGTCCCACCCTTCAGCTTTGCTGCCCACAGCACACATGATCTCTTCCTTGAGTCAGCTCCAGTCTCTGACTGAAGATTTCTTTTTGAGATATCTCATTTTCTTGGCATCTCTACATCCTAGAGTATCTTTCTCAGCTTAGGTTTTACTCCCCAGCTTCAGGGCCCCTCATGGCCTCCTTTCAGGAAATCTGACTCTACCATTCATTGCCTGATCTCAGGTGCTTTCTGGAACCAAGATTTACTCTCTCTTACATTTTACAGTCCTGAAAAAACCAGTGCCATATGAATGCCTCTGTCAAGTTCTCTTGCCAGCTTAACAAACAGCCTGGCCCTCTTTTGGACCACAGTTGTAGCAGTACCAACATGCCTTCAAAGTTAAGTGTAGGGAACCATTTTCCTGGGTGGACACTTGGGAGCAGATAAGCTTTATGGTGGTATTCTCAGTGCAGTCCTGATCCTTTAATGAGTTGGCACTTCCATATGTCAGAGTTATCAGTCAATGGACTTCTCAAATTCTTTCTGTAAGTTTCTTATGGCTCCAGTGATTAGCATGAGGTTTAATTTTAATGATACTCTTAAATAAGTATATCTGCTACCTATGCACCTATCCTGTCTTCAGCTTAAACTTGCTCCCACTCCTTTCTTCTCCCATGAACCACATATCTTTCACATATGTCTGTTCCTGCCCACTGTGGATCTGACTAAAAGCAGTGAACAGCATTCATACCACAGTCTGGATGTCAACTCTATTGTGAAATTGTCTCAGTCAACTACTTAGTCTGTTATCTTTTAATTCAGCTTCACTCAAATTTTTAGAACATGTGAAGAATACAGCCAGATTTTTTTTTGCCAAAATATAATGTGAGTAGCCTTTAGCCTAGTTCTTAATAAAATCTGCATTTCCCCCTTGAAACCTCATGAACTGTGTTCCTACTATCAATATTGTTCTCAATATGACAGTTTTCCAAAGTTCCACTAGAATGACCCATTAAGCTCTAGTTAAAAATTTTAGAATTTCTCTAGTTCAAGGTCCAACTCTACCCCCAAAAACCAATAGCTGCAAAAGCTTACAAATCCCATGGTTAGATGTATAATAACAATGGCCCCAATTTTTGGCACTGATTTTCTGTTACTTTTCTTGTCATTGTAAAAAGAAAAGGTTACAGAAGCAACTTACAGCTTAAGGAATTTTTGCTTCCCGAGTGTCCTGGCAAGGAAGGCATGATAGCAGGAATACATTGTGTCTGATCATGTTGCATCTAGAGTCAAAAACAAAAACAGATGAATGTTAGGGTTCCACCTATTCTCTCCTTTATATTCAACCTGAGATCTCCCAGCCCTTGGAATGTTTCCACCTACTTCTAGGATAGATCTCCTCACTTAGTTAGATAGCCTTGGGAATGGTCTTACAAGAAGAACCTGGAAAATTATTTACATAATTCTAAACCTAGTCAGATTGACAATCAAGATTAAACATCACAATCCCCCTCGAGAATCAGAGACTCTGACCCCATTTGGAAAGTCACTTATTTATTATTCATTCATTCATTCATTTACATCCTTGTCTCTGCCTCTTTTCCCATTCCCTCCCTTTCACCTATCCTCCCTTTATTCCCACTCCTTTTCTCTTCAGAGAAGGGAGGCATCCCATGAGTATCAACCAGCTTTCATATATCAAGTTGCAGCACTACTAGGCACCTGTTCCCCTACTGAGCTTAGACAAGGAAGTCCAGTTAGGGGAAGTAGGCCCAAAGGCAGGCCACAGAGTCAGAGACAGCCCCTACTCCAGTTGTTAACGGCCCCACATGAAGGCCAAGCTGCATAGCTATTACGTATGTGTAGGGAACCTAGATCTGCTGCAAGCATGCTCTTTGGTTGGTGATTCAGTTTCTGTGAGCCCCTATGGACTCAGGTTATTTGATACTGTAGGGTTCCTTGTGGTGTTCTTCATCCCTCTGGTTTCTTCAAACCTTCATGCCTGTCTTCCACAGAATTCCCCAAGCTCCACCTGTTTAGTTGTGGGTCTCTGCATATCTTTCCATCAGCTGCTGAGTGAAGTCTTTCAGAGGACAGTTATGCTAGGTTCCTGGCTGCAAAAATAGGAGAATATGTCTCAGTGGACATAATTAAGAGTCTCCAGGTGAGGTCACCCTGGTTATCTAAATTATGCTTAAATCCAAGGATAAGTGTTATTATCAGACATTTTAGAAGGCAAGAGAGAACCCACAGACATAGATAAATCATATGACAGCAGAGGCAGAGATTTAGGGGGAGCTGCCACCCCAGGAAAGCCTGGTACTACTGGAAGACAGAAGAACTGGAGGACTTTTCAAGTGAATCTTCATGGGGAACACTGCACAGGTGACATTTTGAATTCAAAATTCTGTCATTCACAATGTAAGAGAACAAGTTTCTATGGTTCTCAATTTGATATTTCTAGGTGCGGGTCATTGCATATAGCAGCCCAAGGAAGCTATTTCCCTTGCTGAAGAGGCCAGGTGGCCTTCGCTTGGATTTCTAGGAAAAGAAAAGACTCCAAGATGTAAGAAGAAGAAAAAGGCTTTTTTGCCACACCTAGAATACCCATTCATAATCATCATGCCAAATTCCCTATCATACCCTATGGACTCTCATACTCCTTAGTCTAAAATATTACCTCCTAACAGTGTCTATGGGACTATTCTGTTTTATTTTCTTGAATGGTACCTGTCAAGACTTATTAGTATACTGTGTATTTGATCTCATATTGTAGGATACTGGCTCCCTTGAGGTCGTGAATGGTCCTGAAAGTTAGCTACTGCTAACTTTATCTCTTTAAACTGCACTTGAAAAGTGACAGCACCAGGATGAGCTTTGGTACAGGAAAACAACCAGGGATACCCTGGGATGAATGCTCTACAAGGCCATGAGAAAGATGTAGCTGGTTCCCTCACTTAGCTCTTTGCCTGCAGCACCTCATGGTCTAGGCAAGCAAGCTACAACACAAGTGTGAAATGGTAACAAGTGGTTTTAAAAAAGTGTGAGAATGGGTTGGGTAAAATCCCAATGCTCCAGAGCATGAAAGAGATATCTCTCCATTGGGATAGCTAGGGAGCTTAGCCCAGAGAAGCACTGCTAAGAATCCACAGAGGGATGGGGCCATGGGGGTAGGATAGGCACTAGGTATGCAGAGGCTTCAAGGGAGGATTCTTCCCTGGCAAGAGTCAGAGGACCAAGAGGTACTCATGCCTGAAAAGTTCCAAAAGTCACTTCCTTTCCATTTTCTCTTGTATGTCTTCCCAAATTTCACAGTATCCTTGGTGATTACAGCTATGCATCCAATCAGGTGTGCTACTAAGGATCTTGAATGCACACATTTTAAAGCCACTCAGTACATTCCTATAGGAACAAGGAATATTTTCTTTGTACAGGGGACAAAAATTGAGGCTCGTAATGGTAAAGCACCTTTAAAATGTAAAAGCGGGTCTACTGTTGGACCTCTGCTTGCATCAGCTCTGGAATAAATCAAATAAAGCAAAGATTGTTATATTTTCTAGAACAGTTCACACATGGGACCTGAGAAGAGAACTGTGAAGCCTCTAAGTCAGAGGCATTTCACCCTGTTTTAAAGTTGAGAAGCTAAGACACTGCAGGGTCAATCCTCAAAGAGATGCACTGAGCAGGTACTGCCTAGAAAGGATAAAGATCATTAGTGTTCAGAGGGAAACCCTTGCTTGAGAGGTTTTTGCAGAGTTTGTAGAGTTGGACAGTAGGAACTGGCCATAATATACTCCAGTCCCCCACTAAACAACAAAGCTCCCTCTCCCTCTCCCTTTCCCTCTCTCCCTCCCTCCATCCCTCCCTCCTTCCCCCCTCTCTGTTTATATTTATCTCTATTTCTGTTTCCACCTGTCTCTCCCTCTCTCTTGTCCCTCTGTCTATCTCTAAGCTCTGTTTCTCTCTATGTCTAATTCTATCTCTGTCTGTCTGCCTGTCTGTCTGTCTGTCTGTCTGTCTGTCTTTACTTTTCTCTCCTTCCTGCTTCCTGACATTTCATATATACATATATATATATATATATATATATATATATATATATATATATATATATATATATACTTCTCCTACCCGGCTCTCTTGTCTGTTTGATCTTTGTGTGTCTCTCTGTGTCTCCCTGCCTGTTTGTCTCTCCCATCTCTGTTTCTGTCTCTGTCTCTGTCTTTCTCTGTCTCTCTCCGTCTCTCTCTATATCTCTATCTCTCCTGAAAGTAGCAGCAACACAGGCCATCCATCTCCACAAAGGCCTTCCAGGGAAAACCATACAACTTGGAAGGATGAGCTGCATCTATCTTGTAGGACAATGTGCTATTTTCTTCAGAGAGCTACCAGGCATAAATAAAGACTTCTGAATATTTTTTAATAAGATAATGTGATGACCTCTAGATACCCTTTTATTAAACTACAACAAAGCAAAACAAAACAAAAACAAAAGCAAACACACAACCTCTACCAGAGGCACATACACCCATGCCACAGATGGAACCTGGAACCTACAGCCCTCTGGAAGGTTTTGATCATTTTGTTTTGTTTTACTTATGTTTTCTAAATGCAGTCTTGGGAATGAATAAATGTCTTACCAGGGACCTCTATGCCCCTTCTGTTGTTGTCTCAATCTTTCTTCCTATCTGGCAATGCCCACAACCTCCTTCATCTTCCTTCCAATCTTCTTTGGACTCTCCAGGATCCTCTTCATCACAGGCTCTTTGCACATTCTACTGCTCTGCTTGCTATCTGTGCTAGGTCACCCCTAATGTTCTTAGGGTTCCAGGCAGAGCTTCTTAATATTATCTGGACAGGCCTCTTTGGTTATATGTATCCCTAGAACTCTTTTCATTGCCTGTGAACATTTACTTAAGTGCCCAAGTGTTTGTACAATTGTTTCATTAGAACTTAAGAAATTCATTCCCAGTGCAAGCTTTATGAACATAAGGTCTGCTTCCATTGGGCAGACAAAAATGGCTCACTGAATAAGAGTGCTTGCCACCAAGCCTGAAGACCTATGCTCCATTCTTCGAATCTCCATGCTGGAAAGACAGAAATGATACTCACATGTTGTCTTCTGACTGCCTGACACACACTAGAGTATATACATATACCTTCACACCTACCCACCCACCCACCTAGACAAACCCACACGCACATACACACACACACAAACACACACACACACACACACAGAGAGAGAGAGAGAGAGAGAGAGAGAAACAAATGAATAAATACAAATAAATGTAAAGCAAGGTATAACAGTTTAAAAGCTGTCTTTACTTGGCATTAACAGAACCTAAAAATAGTATAAAGTAAACAGGGGCTAAGCAAATGTTTGCATGAATGAATACCTGAGTGTACAAGCAACTGACTGAATAAGTAATGTCTCTATAGGGTGCTACTAAACAAGGAAGAGGGTACCCCCAGAGAATATCTGTCAGTGTTTTATGACATTTTTGTTTGGCACAACTAGGGTAACTGGTAGCACTATTGGAATCCAGGGATTGGAGGGCACTGTATTTCAAAACAAACATAAAACCAAATAAACAAGCAAAGAAGTTTTTCAGTGCATTGGATAATCATAACTGTTGCCAGCAGTCTGAGAACCCTGTGAGAGACTTTATAGGCCTGCATAAGAAAGCACCTTATACTGGTTGTCATTACAATGGAGTTGGCAAGGCTTTCCCTCCTGGAAGCTCTTCAGGAGA
>NW_022196905.1:241339422-241342678 GCF_008632895.1 Mastomys coucha
GGTCCATCCTAATGACCCCCATCCTAACTAATTACATCTAAAGGACTCTTTTCTCAAGCAATGGTAAATTGTCACAGCTACTCCAGTTCAAGGTATAACACACAGTTTTTTAAAGATGCAAATAAATATGTCTAATTCTTTCAGCACAAAGTTAATCACATTCCTACCCCTGTCCCAACCCAGAAGTAATGAGCAACGTAGAGTGAACAAACTCATCCTTTCTCCTCCCCTCATATATACAGGACGCGCTGTCATTTGTCCTCAGTGGCTCCTTAGCTTACCTATGCCCCACTTCTTCATCCACATACTCAGTCACCTGCACCTCCTTGAGCCTCTGAGAACCACACCCTCTCCTCTACTTCAGCCTCTTGCACATGGCTTACTACTACAATTGTCCTACAACCTCTGCAAACTAGCTGTCCCTACTGGCCTCCACTCACACATCAATCAGAGGAATAAGTGCAGAGCCCTGGACTCTCAGAGCTCTGCCACCTGATCTGAAGGCCATCTCCCAGTTCTCAGGAGACTTCTCTTCCTGAGACTCAGGTCCTTTGTTTGCGTCTATAACAGGAACTCCAGTCTGTACTCTCAGAACGACAGAGGCTTGCCTCTACCTGGAACCTACATTCTGTTCCCTTACTGTTTGCTTACATTTCTCTTTCCCTTTCTTTGAAGTCTTTCGTGGATACAGTGCTTAGTAGATCTGTGTCCCCAACTTCAATACCTGCCCCAGGGCACAGCATACAGGACCAATTTCTGTTACTTTACTTGGACAAATGAATGCACTCATGAGCTCCACAATGTCGGTTAGAGATATTGCTTTTGTTTATGCTGGAATTTCTTAGGTAACATTACAATAAATATAATACAGTGCAGGGGTTCTATTAGGAGTGATGAGAAAGTGCATTGAATTTTTCAAGAAGAAGAAAAACAAAACAAAAAAGGCTTCCATAGGTACATTAGTTCACATGACTGGTTCAAGCAACAGTCAGCATATTTCTATTCAGTGGATTGCAAGAGACTTATGTGTCCTAACTGCTTTTAAGAACATCTAAAAGGTAGACATTCCACACTTTTAAAATAAAGTTCATTATTAATTTATCTCTATTGCTATTTATTTATTTATCTAGCTAGTTATTTTGTTTAGTTTTTTTTTTCTTGATGCATGGATCAGACCTAGAAACCAGGTTACTTTTTTTTAATTGCACATTTGATTTTAATCTTCAAGAATACCAAACACTAGAGACATGAGACAGACTCAGACTGTCCTGAGATAAGCCATGGATGCTTTTCTAGGTTGTGAGAAGCAGGAGCATCTCCTGTGGAGTGGAGAGGCCATCACTGACTGACCAGCTAGGGTGCTTCTCTATCTCTGGGCCCAGCCTTGCACCCAATATGCAATATGTTTCCTTCTGTTGATCTCCTCACTCTCCTCTGAGTCCAGGCCTTTATTGCTTCCTGTCCTGAGTTGCAAATGAAAGTGGATGGCCTAGAGCTCCGTGCACCTCATTAACCTCTGCATTATCTCAGGGAAATTATACCAATTATCGCACCAGGTCTCCGAATTGAAAAGCTACCATGTCTGCACAGACGGTGATGGATGCTAGCAATTTAAGGAGAGGAGGGGCAGTTCCTTGGGTGTTGAAAGAATCATTTGTTTAGTATCGTTCATGGCAGACACGACATACAGCTCTCTGCTGGGGAGGCTTTTGCTGCCATTCTTTTGTGACAGCTATATTTAGGAATGCAGTTTTTTAAAGTGTATTATTGATTAACCTTACTTTATTATTATCTGAATACAAACAAAAAAATATACAGAAAAATAAAATCTAAGCATAAAAATGGTCCATAATCCTTTGACCTGGTGACTCCTGTTAACCTTCAAAACCAGTCAAAATGAAAGTGAGGTAGTCCAGGTGGGCCTGACAACTCAGAATATTTTCTACATCCCTTTCCAAGTTCCTTCTCTGGATGTTGAACAGGATGCTGCAATTTCTTTAGGAATAGTGTAAGCGGAGTTGGTGAAAGCATGGGTCCTCTAACCTGAGCCGGTGTTGCATTTGCTCACTCACAGGCTCCAGAATTGTGACCCAGAGATTTTGTGGCTCATAAGGTGAGCCATGATGCACACACTTTACACTTTCTCTGTAGTGCTGAACTCTAGCTTTCCTGATGGGTAATTGGATTTTTGAACAAGTTAGTCTTGTAATCTTTCTTTGCCCTGTTTTTCTCCTTGTGTAAAATGGATGTAATTACTAGAATTTAATAGCATTCAATAAATTAAAATATTTAAAATACACTAGATATTAATAACACAGAGTTTTGCTACTATCATGAGTACCATCCTGAAAAATATATCTATTATCTATGATTTTCAACATTAACCGAAAGGTATATATTATTTTTCAGAATATATGTCTTCTTTTTTTTCAGAATGTACTTACTCAGAACAATAGCTTTTCACCTTACATGTTTCAATATAAATAGACATACAGTCTTTATGAGTTTTGTTTAACAAAAAAGAGTGCTGTAAATTTGCATGCTAAAGGAGACCCTGGTTCTCTTGAGGGCCTAAGCACTCCTGGTTAGTTTCCTTCACAGCCAGTAGGTAATCCGTACACTGAGGGAGAGATAGCGTTCTCTGCCTAGATACTGGTAAGCTAATTCATAATTAGAAAATTTAAATGTATATGTACACATTGTTGAGAAGGCTGCATGTGTTCCTATACCTTTGTTGATCAAAAACACTGAAGAAGCTGGGAGCTGTGGTGCATGCCTTTAATCCCTGCACTCAGGAGGTAGAGGTAGGGGGAACTTCTCTGTGAGTTCAAGGCCAGTCAGATCCATAAAGTGAGTGCCAAGACAGCCAGAGCTACAAACACACACAAAGTCTAGAAAAAAAAAAAGTAAGTAAGTAAGTAAGTAAGTAAGTAAAGCCTGCTGGGACAAAAGGTAAGTGCTATTTTTCTTCATGAAATTTACAATGGTGATCTTATTAACTTGTTTGGAGTGAAACGTGCTTAGGAGATTGATAAAGCATCCTTCTGGATAAGTTTGTGATGAAATTACTAGAAAGATTAACAAATGGAGCAGGGTCTCATCATGACTTTGGATAGCATTGTCCTATAAGGAGGTGGCCTAGGTAGAAAGAAAGGGGAAAAGCCTGCTAGTGTACTTAGACTTATTCTCCCTCCCTGCTCCTCTCTCTCTCTCTCTCTCTCTCTCTGTCTCTCTCTCTCTCTCTCTCTCTCTCTCT
>NW_022196905.1:241342708-241354888 GCF_008632895.1 Mastomys coucha
CTCTCTCTCTCTCTCTCTCTCTCTCTCTCTCTCTCTCTCTCTCTTCCTCTCTCTCTCTCACACACACTCTCTCTCTCCCTCCCTCTCCCTCTCCTCCTCCCTCTCCCCCCTGTGTGCATGTGTGTGTGTGTGTGTGTGTGTGTGTGTATGTGTGCAAATTTCCAGTACACAGTGCTTTCATACGAATGTACTCTCCTTTTCTGATGCCATATTATGAACCTCCCTCCCCACCACGATGACCAGGAACCTCCAAAATTGTGAGAAAGAAAATAAGCTTTTCTGCCTTCAGTTGTTCTCTGTTTTTTTTT
Source organism: Mastomys coucha (assembly GCF_008632895.1). Lineage (NCBI taxonomy): Eukaryota > Metazoa > Chordata > Mammalia > Rodentia > Muridae > Mastomys > Mastomys coucha. Next base: position 241,343,017 of record NW_022196905.1, read on the forward strand.
CCACAGAGACAGTGTCTGCTATAGACTGACAATGAGCTAGCCAGCCAGCAATATGCATGCACTGAATCGTGATGCAATTTACTATGAACTGTCCATTGAGAGCACAAACAACAAGATGAGGATCAAGTTCAAAGCCAGCATTTGTTACTCAAGGTTCCTTATCCTGCAGGGTGAAACCCCCTAGAGCAGATGTCTGGCAGCACAGCCTGAGATGCTCAGCAGAACACTAACACATGCAGATCAAAACCTGAACAAAGTCAGAGTCAGGGAGTCAGCCCTCAGAAAATGCTTCCAGAGGAAGCAAAGGTTTAGGTTCATGAATAGCAAATTCCCAAACTGATACAACCAATACAAGATCTGTTCTCTTTATAATTGGAATATAAATATTGAACTAGCTTTTCATGGATCCTAGCTTTACCTGTGAAATCTATATCCTATGTTCAAACTCCAGGCCCAAGGAAGCAGAAGTGTCATGGTCATGTTCTACAAAGATTCTTTTCCTGAATGCATGGCTAGTAAACATTCTTTTAAGCTATATCTGCCTGCCCAGCAAGTCTGGAGGGGCCCATCAACTGAAACAATGGAGACATGGAAAACCCATTTAGGTACCAACCTGGAATTTCAAAAGCTTTTTGCTCACATAGTAAAAATACAATGGGAAATTAATCTGAACTAGGAGAAGTTTGCCACTGGCTATTTCAAAGGATAAAGTATATTCTAAGGTAGATATCAATATAAATATTTTTAAAGAAATCAATATTCCAAAGGAATGCTTTGGAATGCAAGCATCAGAAAGGTGAGAGCTCACTGCTATACACTGTCACTGCTGTAATCTGCAAATGATCTTAGACAAATTTCAGACTGAAAGTACAATTGGAAACACAACTTCGTCCACTATCCAGAACAAAAGTATTAGTCAACATGTCCTCCAAAGAGATCTGGGCAAGTGCATCTTTAAGACACTTTGGTTAATCTGTTCCATGATTGGGCTTCTAATTGATGCTTAGGTCTTCCATCCATGATCCTTGCTCACTTCCTCAGCTTTACTGCCTACTACATACACCTCCTACCCATTAACCTTGTAATATCCTACATCCATATTCAAATCAAAATCTATATAAGACTGCAGAGATAGCTGAGCAGTTAAAAGCACTGGATGTTCTTCCAGAGGAGCCAGGTTTGATTCCCAGCACCCACATGGTATCTCAGAACCACCTGTAATTCCAGTTCCATGGGATCCTATGCCCTATTACAACCTTTTAAGGCATGAGGCACTTACAGGGTATATAGATTTACAGGCACAGCAAAACATCATCAATACATATACAATAAAAATAAATATTTAGGGGGTGGTGTTACTTGAGTCCCAAAGTACTCATTTTCTAGCTACATAACCAGAGGAATCCAGTTAGCCAATCTGGGCCCCAGTTTCTGTTTCCATAACATTTGAGAATGTTGGAAGGATTAAACTTAAGCATTTACAGAAAAAGTGTAGCTCAGAGCCTCAGTCATGGGCTTTTTTTTTTTTTCAGAATCTTCTGTCACTAGGGGTAGGGGGAGAGAAAGAGCTACCTTGATGAGTGGATATTTCTCATTCCCTCTTTAGGTTGGGTGATTTAGAATCTCATCACTTAACTATGAGTTTCATTGATGACCTGACATATGTGCTAATGGGAGTTGAGCAGAAAAAAATAAAGGGAGTGAATTAGTTAGGACTTTTAAAAATGATTTAGGCTACACCTAATTTGAGCTGGTTTAAGGGAGAATACAGTGTTCTGTCAGGAATGGTGAATTTGCTTTCAATAATGGAATGACAATCGCAGTGGGGGACTAAAAAAGGGCTTAGGAACCAGGGCTAAAGACATAAATAAGGTTCATAATTGACTGTCTCTGTTTTCTATCCTCTCCCCTTTTCTGTACTTGATTCATTGTTTTGGTTTGTGCCTTTTAGCGGTCTTTCTCTGCTCCTCATCCCCATGGTAGAATATGTAGCACCACAGTGCCCATTTGAGAACCAGCCAGAAGGTCCACCATCAATACCTAGAGAATAAAATCTGATTCTCACAGCTAGAGTCTACACCTGCTTTAACCAGCTCTGGCTGGTGAGTGGAATAACAGAGAATCAAATAGTCTTTAGAAGCTCCTGTGTATCATCAATGCAAGGTAGGAGAAGTTTACGTTATTAGGACCAATTGATCCTCTGTGGAAGAAGGGAAAAGAGAAGATTATTTCTGAGGTAGTGAAGTAAACATTGCTTGCTTCCCATTCTCTATGGGGCGCTGCTGGCAGCTCAGAGGTGAATTTCTTACTTTGGAAAAGTAATGACCTAACTATTTGTATATGAGAAAGTTGGGCTGAATCAATGGTTCTCAACCTTGGCTTATTATTTGATTGATGTGGGAAGCTTTTGGAAGTGCTCAATATTCAGACAACATGTTCAGATCAAATGAATCTAAATCTCTAGCTATGGAATCCTGGTATTGATATATTTTTAAGGTTCTTTAGATTATCCTAGTCTTCAACTAAGGTTTACATGCATTGGACAAGATTGGTGATTCTCAAATGAATCACTTGCGTCTAGTTAAAATGGGGGCTGAGACTGACTAGGTTCAAGCTTGGTCATGGGATTTTGCCCTAGTAACAATTCCTGGGCAGCAGCAATGCTGCCTTGTCGGTTATTCTCCAAATATCCAAGCATTGCATCATCTTTCCATCTTGCTCTATTTCCAAGATGTCAGGAAATGGACTATTTATCCCAGAAATCTTCTTTTCCATTACCAGGACTTGCACTAAATACCACAGTGCCAAAGCTAGTGAGCATCTCTAAGAAAGGAGTTAACCTATGCTCCATATGACTTGAGAGAAGTTGCTAAAACCATTCTGTGCATACTACTTGTTTCAAATTGTTTGCAAACCTGATTATGAAGTTTTGTTCTGTTTCGCTACTGTTGGAAGGACGAGTCTGTTGAACCTGCTGCTGGCATCTCTGACGGGGCAAAGCTCACTCAAGTGAGGAACTCAGGTAGCCCAACATCAAAAGAAGAATGACTTTGAGACTTTTAACAGTTAGTTTTGAAATTTTAATGCAATTTAATCATTTCTTTCCTCCCCTCCAATTTCTTCCATGCTCTCTCTCCAATCTGTGGCCTCTTCTTTGTTATTATATACATACATCTATATTTCTAAATACATAAAAATAACTGCTTATACTCTATAATGTTTCCTGTGTATATATAATTTCAGAAACCCTTCTCTTTGCAACAGACAGAGACTATTACAGAAAACCACCACTGATCAAAATGTGGATGCATCAAAGTGTGGTGCACAGTGATATACCTTCAACACAATTCCTGCACCGAAGGCTCAGGTATCAGTTGAAAAACAAAGGTGAAAGACCTGTAAGAGCCAAAGGAACCTGAAGTCAGCTGTGAGGTTGTGTCTTCTAGAAATGTTAATAAGGGTATGGCCACAAAGGTCCATCAACATGGCTGCCTAAACAAGACCTGAACAACAATAATGGACAAGCTAACATGGAAAAGAAAAGAAGTTTTAGCACATAGCAACTAGGATATTAAATACAAAACATAGAATCTGTGATGGAGAAAACAGTTTGGCCTAACACAAAAGACAACATAGAAATTATAGCTGGAAAAAGAAAAGTAAATAGATTAGTTATGTGACAGATAATATGTAGATAGAAATAATTGGGAATGGATATACAGATGATGGGCAGACAGATATTTCATGAAGGAACCTCCTCATTGTCTAGTAGATTTAATTGTTAATGAGCCAAACTCCTTTTAAGGGGCACATTTTAAAGTATCAATGGAGTCCCTAATAACCAAATTGAAATTGTTTCAACATTTTGTGAAACCCTACTTAATTTCTTTCATTTATGCTATTTCAGAGGTCAAGAAAGTATCCATAGTTAGGATACCTTGTTTATATTTTGTTGAGTATATCATACACACAATACAGAGGAAAACACAGTAAAAAAAGAAAGTCAACAGATTTCCACCCAGCAGATATTTCTTAAGTACCTACTATGTATCAGGTATTAGCTCTATCAAAATTAGAACTCTGTAATTCTCAGGATTATTCATGTCATAATGCCATTTCTATTGATGATGAGAAATTCAATATTTTGTATTAATAGTTATATTTTATACTTTTTAAAATGTGGGATCTATAAATAAGAATGTGATGTTGCTCTCCGTGATGGTGGTAGTGGTGATACACAAGAGGATGATGCTAGTCATAAGGGTGGGTGTGGTAAGGGTGGGTGTGTTAAGGGTGGTCATGGTGAAGGTAGGCTTGGTGAGCTTAGGTATTGTAAAGGTAAATGAATACATTTCCTATTTAATAAAATTTGTAATGGGCTGCTAAGTGTCTAGAGAAGACATTTCTATCATTGGCTTTTCTAGGTGCAGTAAGAAATCTGATGCTCACCCACCAAACAAAGCTTCTTGTCCCTGGGACCATTCTGAGTGATTAGCCCATTTCTAAAGTTTAGTTTCTGGTTAGTCATGGCAAACCTGTGTGGGACAGTAAACCAAAACCTCAGCCTCTACACAACCCAGCAGCTTTCCGTCTAAAAGTGGAAGAGCTTTGAAATGGCAGCTTTTGAAGTGGTACCAATCCTTCATTTCTAGCCTGCATTCTTCCCTCCTGGCAAAGAAGGCTGGAACAAGATCTGGTCGTAAAAGGAAACGTTTCACTCACTGGGCCTTCCAGATGCATTTCTATGCCAAAGCTGCTTCTACCTTTCTAGCTAGCACTCAAAGCAGGGAACATTTAGATGACGGTTCACCAAAGTGTGGCTGACTTAGGAAGTCAGGGGGTATACCTGCACCCCCCCCAAGAAAATGTGCTACTTTTTAAACAGCTTCAGGTGCCATGGCCTTTAAGCAGCCCACCTGCTCACTGTCAGATCCAACTTCACAGCACAGCTGGAGTAAGCCTATTCAGGAAGGCTTCCTTCTCTCTAGAGAAAAGAAAGATTCGCAGCATTTCTTTTACTTTTTGGTCACCAGTAGGGATGTCAGGCACCTGTTCCCAATGTCATCTCTCACTTGGTTACTGTGGATCAACCCCAGCTTTGCTTCTCTTCCAGCATTTAGGAATCCGTAATATTCTTTTAAAAAGGCAGATTCTGGGTATCTGGAATCCACCCCGAAAATCTGTCTGAAGTTTTAAAACCTAGGATTATATGGATGCCTTTACTGGAATGGTGTTTTTTTTCATCCTTCATACGTTGTCTTCAAATACTTTTGTAGTGTAATGCAGGTGAGCCTTCATGGCACCTTCTAGCAGAATATTCCTTAACACAGGTGACCCACAGAGAAGCCCCACTACCATTACCACCATTGTTCTCTTCACTGTAGACCCAAATAATCACTGAATACCTACTCGGTTCCATCTATGGGGCTTATCAGCTGACAGAACATAAATTCCCATGACACTTTTTAAAAGATAACTGATCAAGTTAAATGAACAGGAAAATCAAAATAGCAACCATCCTCTGAACTTAACAGTTCAAGGAACATAAGCATAGCAATCATTTGATGTTCAATAGTTTGTAAAGATAAATCAATAACTAGTTATTCATTTATTTTTAGAAAGAGGCTTTTAAAAAGAAGTTCTAGATTTACAAAGAAATTGAGATAACAGTATGAGTAGCATTCTGTGTTGTTATTGTGTATTTCTAGCAATTAATGTCCAATTGATACACTTAATTAACTAAACTCTGAGGTACATTAAGCATTTCTTAGTTTGAGTTACTGCGGCTCTCACGCTTGGCTTTGGCTGTGGGAATTCATCAAGTTCCCCTATGTTTTACTATCTTGAGTCTGAAGAAGAAGCATGAAATAGCTTAGATTATCTTAGAGCTTGATGTTTTTACTTGAGATTGAACAAGGATGCTCTGTGTGTGTGTGTGTGTGTGTGTGTGTGTGTGTGTGTGTCCTTGTATCCATTCAACCACACTTACACATGCATGCACTGAAAAGTAAAATGGTAAAGTATCACCACTATCACAACATACTGAGGGCATGTATTGTGAATGCAAATCATACCGTTTTCTACTTAAATTCCAGAAGAATCCAAAGTGATTTTGCAGAAAAATGAAACAAGTGGGGAGTTATGCTCCCCTTCCTGAAGACAAATTACCTAGGAAAATCACATATATCATCGTCTCCATGAAAGACCCATATTCCCTCCTCCATTTATTAATTTAGTCAATTATTTATTTAGATGAGTAAGAACTCAGAAATATTAATTTTATAATTGGTGTTTTCATCCAAAAATGGCTGATTTTGATATTCAAATTGTCACAGACTTGGCCACTGGGAGCTCCTTCAATGGGATCCTGGATGTCTTGCATCATGTGTGCATATATATATATATACTTATATTTACATAAATATAATATATTTATATAATAATATTATATAAATATATAAATAATAATTTATATAATACCTTATACTATATATATTATATATAATATCTTATATTATATAAATTATATATTTATATAAATATAATGTATTTATATAAATAATAAATATTTAAATATATAATATATATATGGAATCCTTTTGTACATCTTACTCTAGGTACATCTTTCATATGGGAGTATGGTATTAGAACCCAAGATTTCATACTAGCTGTTCACTTTGTCATTGAAGTGTTATTTCTTTCAGGTCTTCTTAATTGGCCAAGAAGAGCAAAGTAGATTTGGAAACGTGTGTGTGTATATTAGTGTGTGTGTGTGTGTGTGTGTGTGTATGTACATGTGTATGTATGTGTAGTGTACGTATTTGTATCTATATATCTGTATGTTTGTATGTGATCTGTCTATATACATATATCCATATATATTTATATTATATGAACATTAAGCTAAACATACTGAAGTCTCCAACTCCAATTCATTACAGCAGGATTCATTTAACTTTCTCCCATCAGTTATCTGTAAGTTTCTACTTTCAAAACAGGCAACCTGACTTATACCACCTGCCACAGATTTTGCTTAATTGTTCAATTCCAGGTTAAATATACAAACATATCAGAACTTTAACCTACAGCCCTGTACAGAACAACACTGTCAACCTGATTCTGTGAGTGATTATATGAGATTCTTATTGCTCTGAATCTTACAGACTGCTCATCTCCAACATTGCTTTGTTTCATATCTTTTCTTGTTGTCCTCTTCAGTGGCATTCATGTATGCACTAATAATATGGCTTTACTTGTTTGTCACAGCCCAACTGCCTTCCTGGGAGGGTTTCTAAGATCTGTTTTTTTTTTTTTTTTTCTTTTTTTTTTTTTTTGGTTTTTCGAGACAGGGTTTCTCTCTGTAACCCCGGCTGTCCTGGTACTCACTATGTAGACCAGGCTGGCCTCGAACTCGGAAATCCGCCTGCCTCCGCCTCCCAAGTGCTAGGATTAAAGGCGTGCGCCACCACCGCCCGGCTTAAGATCTGTTTTAAGTACATACACTAACGGTTACATTTTGTAAATTCGAGTTGTAGTAGTTGTTCATGTTCCCCATCTATTTCTCATTCATTCATTACTTACTCCTACTTCAAACCCATAAAAATAAACTGAATTTGTTTAAATTTAGAAGACGACTCTCACATTGGACTCAAATTAAACAAAAAGAGATTTGCATCTAGAGAAGAAAGTAGTTAAGCAGCAACTTAGAGAGCATTAGGACCCCGTCACTCCACTGAAAGTTCAAATCTGTCCTGAGTCCCCCAGAGCCACAAGGATGAAAAAAAGTATGCAGCACGGCATTCCTTTTCAGACCCCCAAGTATCCAGGGCACTAGAGAAAGCTGTGTCTGTCTGGACTGTGTGAATTTGCCTCTGGCCTCCAGTGGGAAGAACACGTTCAGACACAGTCCTAGGCCCAGAGAAAGTGGCCTTTTAGATTCCACATAGTTTCTGTGGAAATATCTTCCCCAGAGGCCCACACAAGCCCATGACCTTCACTAGGAGTACTGGATGTTGGCCCTCTTCATCACCATCGCTGCAAAAGACAAGAACTCATGTTACTTATTTGCTCATATAACACTTCTGCCTGTTATTCTCACTCCCATGAGCACTTGGAATATCTCAAGCCAGTTTTTCGTTCATTCTCATTTTGCAGAGTGGAATCTGAGGTCAAAGAGGCCATGAATTACATCTGACATGCCCTGAAAAGAAGGAATTAAATTCCAGGAACCAGCTATGCACCCCTCTCCCTTATAATGATCATTACCATTTCTATCTCTTAGTTACATGATAGCAACACCCTAAATGTGCTTATGACAGGTGACAATCTAAAGCAATGTAAATGGCCTTCTTCATTTCTAATTACTGTGTGTATCTATATTGAAGGACCTGAGATAAAAATATAATATTAAAACTTCCCAACGCTCTTGTAGGCCCAGGTGACCATCTTTAGCCAGGAAAGCAGATGCTTGGTTATTTTGTTTTCCCAAGACATTGTGAGGTGACAATGTTTCATTTTTAGAACATCTAGAAACTAATAGATGTCTTAGTTACTTTTCTCCTTTCCTGACAAAACATCATGACCAAAAGCAACTAATAGAAGACAGAGTTTATGTTGGTGTGGTGGTTTGAATAAGTTTGGCCCCTACATAGACTCATGTGTTTTGAATACTTGGCCTATGGGGAGTGGCACTATTAGGAGGCCTGACGTTGTTGGAGTAGATATGTCATCATTGTATGGGTGGGCTTTCAGGTTTCCAAGTGCTTAAGCTCCTTGCAGTGTGGGATAGTCTCCTCCTGGCTGCTTTTAGATCAAGAGGGAGAGCTCTCAGCTATCTCCCCAGCACCAGGTCTGCCTGCATGCTGCCATGCTTCTCTCCATGACAATAATGAACTGAACCTCCGAAACTGTAAGCCAACCCTAAGTAAATGTTGTCCTTTACAAGAGTTGCCTTGGTCATGGTGTCTCATCACAGCAATGAAATCCTAACTAAGACAGCTGGTTCATGTTTCCAGATGGATATAAGCATCCCTCAGGGTAGGGAGTCATGGGAAGCAAGTAGGCATGGTGCCCAGAGCAGAAAGCAGAGAGAGGAAACTGAAGGTGGAGCAAGGTTTTAAACCTTCAATGCCTGCCTGAAGACTTACTTCTTCCAGCAAGACTGCCTCTCCCATAATCTCTGAAAACAACACTACCAAGAGGACTAGTGTTCAAATGCCTGAGTCTGTGGAGGATATTTAGCATTCAGACCACCATTAAAGGCAAAGTATAAAACATCATAGCAGTGCCCCTATAGATTCCTCAGTATTTAGACATAATAGAGAATATTTGCCCTTATTTTCACAAAGACTTCAAATGTCTACGGTTACCTGACATCTCATAGTATATTACAAAACTGTAAGCAGGGAAGATAGAGGACGTAGTACAAAAACAAGGCATTGAGGTTTCCAAGTAGGAAACCTTATGAGAATAGTTTAGGATCAACATGTTTGTGTGCCTAAGTTTTCCTGGTAGTATTAAGCACTGTAGTATAATCTGTACTCAAAAATAAGCTACCAAATTATTTCTTAATTTCTAAAACAAATCTATTGTGTTGTATATGTTTTCCGTCAAATAATGACACCTTTGGTTTGTGTTTATTTACTTTTAAGCTGTGTTTTATTCTAAGTAATTAAAATAAGTAAATGCTTCAGTATTTATCTTAGGAAAATCTTAGATGAATGGAAAGTAGGAGAACCCAGTATAATTCATTAACTCAATAACATTTTCCTGCGTGTAAATTGTACATCAGGAACTGAGGAGAAAGAAATAAACAATATTGATCCCTGTCTTCAGGAAGCTCAACATCTAATTTAAGAGTTTATCTCTAGGGATCTGGATCACTGAGTTTTTTTATGGCACGAAAGGCTAATAGTTAAATCCTTCCTGCTCTATGAGACTTTTGGGGCTCCTGGAGGTAAAAAGCATTGAATTAAGCCTTAAAGTTTGAGAAGAAGCAACAGGATTCATATATTAAGGAATGAAGGAATCCATACAGAGAAAATTGAGAGCGAGGATTCTCTTGACAGGAGTTGTGATTATCCGTAAGCTAAATCAAACCAAGGTTTCACACACAGAGAAACAGGAAACTAGAAACCATAGCCAGTGGCTCTTTCTCCTTTCCTTAGTTCCCTAATGGGTATGCCATGTCTAGCAGGAAACTGGAGGGTAAGTAAGGGAAGCCCCTTGTTAGACAGTCTAGGCCAGGCACAGAAAGCAAAGTACAAAGGATGATGATGAAGATGATGATGATAATGATGATGATGATTACTATTACTGATATCATCATCATCATTACATGGAATAGCAAACAGAGCCCATTCATCTGAGTTGACATTATCCATTCTAACACAGAACAGTTTTCCAAGCATTCTAATGATAGATTTAATGATCCAAATAGCAGAGTCACTGATTACACTTGCCCTTAGCCAAACCCTTTTCTGGACTCTTCCTCATTCATTGAAATTCTGTAATCATTTTAATGCCTGTGATACCTTATCAGTTTTTTGAAAGGTTATCTTGACTTTTACAAACTTTTTGTTTGCTAGAAATAGAACATAAATATAGATTTGAAGTATCTAGGGAGAAAGTAATGCCATCATAAAAAAATAAAATGAAAAGCAAGGCTGGTTTTAGAAATCTCTGTTTCTTATAAGCTGGGTTGAGTGGACTCCAACAAGATGTGCATCTTAATAGTACCTCATACTTTATCCTTGTGGGATATAAATGATGAAAATATCTCAGGATCATAATTTTGAATATCTGAGCACAGAAAGAGAAAGTACATGGCTTGCATAACATGTAAGCAGATAATTACTTTGTGGTTGTCGTTATTCAGTTATATTTTCTAATAAGGCATCTCAGTGGTCAACAGATCAAGCTCTGGTCAGAATATAGAAGGTTTGTTTGTTTGTTTGTTCATTTGGGCTTATTTAATTTATTTATTATTTATTTATTTATTGTGATAAGATCTCCCTCTGTAGCTCCAGGCTGGCCCAGAACTTACAGTAGTATAGCTCAGACTAGCCTTGAACTCACAGCAATAATCCTGCCATGGGGTTGAAAATGCTGGAAAAACAAGGCTGTTCATCATATGCCACTAAAATGAAGTTTTGAAACTTGGCTCTAGAATCCTTTTTTGTTTGTTTGTTTGTTCTCGAGACAGGGTTTCTCTATGCAGCCTTGGCTGTCCTGGAACTCACTCTGTAGACCAGGCTGGCCTCGAACTCAGAAATCTACCTGTCTCTGCCTCCCAAGTGCTGGAATTAAAGGCATGCGCCACCACCACCACCGCCCAGCTTGGCTCTAGAATCTTATCTAGGTGGTAATGAGTAAAGTTCACAATCTCTCTACACCCCTGTTTGTCTATATTAAGCTGGAATCACTGAATTAGCCAGGGAAAGTGGCCGTAAAATCTCAGAGTTAAAGGAAACCTCAGAGCCATGGGTGTGGCCACCACTCAGTCACTAAAGGGACAGCATTTACCAGACCTTGTGGGGCTCTGAGATTTATTACTGAGCTAGAAAAAGAAGGCAGCAGCTACTCTCTACTTATGAGACAATAACCATAAACTTCCGGTTGCTGCTGCTTCCAAACATTCCTACTGAGCAGTTTTTCCAAGCATCAAGAGCTCTTTCCTTTAGCCTTGTAAGTTTTTGATATGGGCTAATTAAAATTATGGTCCAGGAGTCTGAGACTAGTTCATTCCCTCTCTCTACCACTAAGTAGCTCATTGTTTCTGAGATACACTTAATTTTTCTGGGCCTCATCAAACTGCTCTGAGAAAGGAAGGGAGGGCGGGAGCACAGGAGGGGAAGGAGGGAGGGAGGGAGGG
>NW_022196905.1:241354898-241372125 GCF_008632895.1 Mastomys coucha
GAGGAAGGGAGAGAAAAAGGAGAAACGGCAGACATACCAGTCAGGCAAAACACTGAAAGTTCTAATTTCCCAGATTCTGAATCCAACAGTCATTCCTTCCTTAACTTACCACACACACACACACACACACACACACACACAAACACACATTACACTGTCCCTGTGCTCAGAAACACAAGCATACTAGCTACCAACTATGTGCATGGCGTGAGATTTATAGGCAACACATTCTGCATACTTCCTGAAACAGTGTTTTGCATTACCAGTCACGGAAACCAAGCACATGAATGCCTCCAGTAAAGGGAGGATCAGAACAAAAACTCCACCTTTGTCGAATTCTGAAATGGACCTAACAGTGCCTACATTCCATATGGAGCACGCTGCTGAGCTTTGACTCACTTAGCTTGCTAATGTGGGCAGGGAGCATCGGCTGAAAGAAGATCTGTACCACAAGGAATGGCACATGTGTCCTCTTGGCTAAGGTTTACTCTTTGTCCAGTTCTTGTTACTGTGCAGGGGAAAGGATCAGTGGGGACCAGCACTGATTGTCCCTAAGAACAGCTGAAGGAATATGCTGCAGCTAAGACACAGGGAATGCTTTGAAAAAAAAAACGGAAATAGAATTGCTATATACATGTCATCTTGATCTGGGAAGCCTGGTGACACGTTTCGTGCCCCTGTCTCTGAATTCTGAGGACAGTTAGCCTGAGATCCATCTATCAGTGCTTGAAGGCTCTTTACAGAAACATCCTCGTGAGGGAGGGGGCTGGCCTTATTTTACCAGTATAAAGCTATTATCTTCCAACAGCTGTTTATAGTTAACTGCAGCCCATACTTAAAGTCTGAATGCTGGAGCCATATTTACTGCCTGTGGATTTGCGGTGAGTGGAAGCGAGTTTAACTCTTTCCTTTCCCTGTACTTAATGGCTTCACAGATGGGCAAGCTGGGTGGCAATGCAAACAGAAGGAGGCAGGTTGAATAGAAGGGTGACACAGGCATGTTGGACTAGCAGTTGTTTCTAATTAAGGGTCGAGGCTTTGGCCTGTGTTAGCAATAAAGCTGAACACTTAGCATTCGTTGCTCTTGTTCATTTGGACCATCAGCATATGGAGATTGATATGCAGCTGTCCATTTCACAGGCTAGAAAAAAAGGCGCAGACAATGAATACCAAGACTCAAATAGACAAGACTCTTGCTGCAGAGGCAGTGTACTTAACACCTAGATCATACTGAATCATGCCTTCCAGTAATTCAGAAGCACAACTGAACATAGGCTATGTCCCCTGCCAGGCTATAAGGATACTCCTGAAGGGGGAGCAGTCCAGTTGATGCAGTAAGGAAGGAAAATGGCAGTGATGGCATCAAAGGTCTCACAATCTCCAGATAGAATTGACCAGAACTCAAGGAAATACAGGGAGAAATGGAATTGAACTAAATAAGTTCACTTGAGATGAGAACAGAGCTGCCAGAATTCAAGACGGCATGGGCACTGCACACTTATCAGAGTAGCATCGGAAAAGTGGTTCAGAGCATGACTTGAGGAGTGGGCAGGGTCAGAACCCCAAGAGCTCCTCTCCAAGCCTACATTGTTTGTTTACAATGACCAGCATAGAAGCTGTAGTGGGAACAATATTTTGGAGGGGACAAGGAAGAGAAGAAAAAGCAGGCTACTCTGTGACAGTCCAGGAACAGGAACCGGCCAGGGTTATGCACTGTGGGCAGTTGAGAGTGAATGCAGAAGTCAGGTCCAAGGGTGAAGTACAAAGAATATTTGGCTTGATTGTCTCTGGTTAAGACTGCCAAGAAGAAGTTGGATGGAACTTTGTTCAAACCTCTAAATCAACCTCAAATAGCATTCATTGCTGAGGATTATAGGGCTAACCAGGAAATGGAGAGCAATAGCAAGACTATGCCATCTCTCTCTCCCCGCCTCTCTCTCTCCTTCCTTATTTCTCTCTCCTCCCTCCCTCCCTCTCTCTCCCCCTTCCTCTCTCTCTCTCTCTCTCTCTCTCTCTCTCTCTCTCTCTCTCTCTCTCTCTCTCTCTCTCTCTCTCTCTCTCTCTCTCTCTCTCAATTGCTCAGCATGTCTGGAACTTTTGTTCCCCTCTTTGACTCCATTGTTGAACACAAAAAGAGGTGGAGGAGTGAGAGAGTGTCAAGGAGAGGGAGAGTTGGCTGGCTGACTCCAAACTTCATTCTCCCTCGCAGTACCCCACCATTCACAGTGGGAGAGAGAGTGGCTCGCTTGCCAAAGGGCTCTGTGAGACTGAGCTAAACTAGAAGAATATGTAAAGTTCAAGATGAAAAGACAGCCCTCGCAGCTGAAAGCAGAGCTGGGAGCTCACAGAGCTTGGGAAAAAGAGGTTTCACAAAGAAAAGTGCTTATTTGCAAACTCGGGTTCTCTGCCGGCAAATGCTCAGAGGACCTCTGGCAGGGGGAATTCCTGGACCCAGGCCTTTGCATTGAGCTGTTAGTGATCTGCGGATTAATTGCCTCTCTCCAGGCTCCCTTCTGCAGCCAATCTGTGGGATGGCCTGCGGAGGTCTGGGGGATAGATTCTGCCATGATACATCTCCCAAATTCAACAAAGTTAAAAGCTTGCAAGGACAGAGCTGGGGAAGTCTCGCTTCTTCCCCGAATTCCTCTTTTGACCAGAGGGATGACAGATAGGTCAGACAAGCAGACAGGGACAAGGGCCAGAAAGGTGAGACAAGATAGCCATTTGGGCAGCCTGTTAGTGAGCAGACAATCTATGACAAGCTTAGCTGCCATGCACTTGTAGGAGAGATGGACTGTCACTCTTTTGTGACAAAACTTTGCCCTAGAGTTTTACTGCAAGGAGATACCAATTTGCTTCTACTAACCAAATGGCCTAAGGCCACCTCCAGAGATATCATCCTAGGTTCTCATTACTTGAAATAAAAGCAAAACAGAACAGCTTTCCAAAACAAGAGACGTAAGTGTCAGGGAGTTCTAGAGAAGCAGAAAAGGACACACACACACACACACACACACACACACACACACACCATATGACTTACATTTATGGTGGTACACATTCAGCTGTACTTGTACTTTAAACTTTGAATTTTGATCCTTTCACTTAGGCTAGTTATATGCAGAAGGATACTCTTTCATTCTGCTGTATGCTAGTAAAAAGCCCCAGGCCCTAGTCAGCCATGCAACCATGAGAGTAATAAGCATTGGACACTGCATAGTCAGAGTTACTACTAAGACTTAATATTCAATAGGTTAGCTGGAGTAAATGCATTATTTTATTTATCTTATTATATTTTCCATTTATGGTGGGTTTATTAGGCTTTAATCCCATTGGGCTTATATGCTAAGGATCATCTATAGATGCAGACATATTACCTGTATGTATACACACACACACATACACACACACACACACACACACACACACACACACACACAATAAAAAAAAAAAAGAGCAACGCTGAGAGATTGATTTGTTTTAGGGAATTGGTTCCTGAAACTGCAAGGCCTGGAAAGTCTGAAATGTATAGGTCAAGCCAGCAGATTCCGGTCAGAGTTGATGTTGCAGTCTTGAGACTAAATCCCACAGTGCATCAGCCCCAAAACTCACACAGCAGGATTCTTTCTGTTCCTCTCATGGGGAGAATCCCTGCCTCAAAGAAAACCTGTATCTTTGCTCTTAAGGTTTCAAGTGAGCAAGCAGGTAAGGCTTACTCATGAGATGGAGATCAAGCTCCTTCTTAAAGCAATTTGAATAGAAACAGTAGCATCACACACCCTCAAAATAACATCTATTCTGGTATCAGACTGAACAGTTGGTCACTGCAGCTCAGCTTCAGAAACTTATAGAATTGGCACATGCAGAGTATATTTCCAAATGTCCAAAGAAAACCAGCAGTCTGTGTGTAGAAAACCTATGGACAACAGAGTGAGATCAACACAGGACAATAGATTGTACTGATGTGCTGCAAAGCATGTCAGATGAATGAATATGATAAGCACTAGGAATGAATGCCTCCCCTATTGATTCCCAGCTCTCTGCTCCCTCTGAGTACCTATGATGCCCACCAGAGCATACACCTAAGACCCATTTCCTGCACCAGCTGTAGGGACTGTGTCCTTCCCAGACTCAGGCAGCAGGCCTTCCTGTGACCAATGGCATACCCTAAATAGGAAGGTACTCCCCAAAAAGGACTTTGCAGTCTGGGCCAAAGTCCCCTTCTTATTTTGTCTGTCTGTCTGTCTGTCTGTCTGTCTGTCTGTCCTGGCTATGGTTTAACTCAGTTGGTTTTAGATGCACCTACAGCCCCCAAACTAGCTTTCTAGGGCCCATAGAACCCGTGTCTATAATTTAGTTTCACTTCTAAATTAAAACTATAGCAAATTACAAATTATGAACTGATCAGCAGAAGCCAGGATTCCAACCCCAGCTCAGGAAATCCGCACTTTCCCTCAGCTTTGATGCAGTGACTGGAAATCTTCACAGGTAATAAAGGGGTGTCATGTTCTTTCACACTAGCTTTGGCCACAAGATCAGTGAACATAGGGTGCTAAGATCTCCCCTCTGGTTTGGGGATAAAAGTCTATTTTGAGGTTATCCATTCCTCTAGTCAGTGTGTTCAGACCACATTTCTCACTCTGGCCCAGGGAAGCCATCATATTTATTGAAGTCCTATATGAAGGTCATGGCATACGCTCCAGACTCAGTAAATGAATGTCCTATGGCCACTGAGAATTCTTATGCACAGATGATTCCATAGGATGTCACCCATTCCACAAAATTCTGTAAAATGTAACTAACATTTTGAAGCCTGGACACTGTGTTGATTACTTCTCATAGCTGCAACCAATGTGCTTGAGAAGACACCTCAGGAAGGGGATTCTTAGACTTTACTTGACAGTTTCAGAGGGTTTAACCCTTGTTTTCTTGGCCCCAGGTGCCAGTTAGCTACCACTCTGAAACTCCCAGCTCCTCTCAAATATCCCTGCCAGCTGAGGATGTAAGATTTTGTTGTAAATATTATTCTGGAGTTTCTACCCGGTTTTGATCATTTAGTTCCCGAATAAAAGACACAAAAGCCTTTATATTTATAATAAACCTTAAAGCAGTAGAGCTTGGCAAATAGCAATCCTCTATGCTATTTTGCCTAATTCTCTATCAAAATCCCAAGTTATTACTTGCAATATTCTGCCTAGATTGCTCCTACTCTAGCAGGCCAGTGTTCATGATCCATCTATCCAATGGCAACTTCTTCCTTCTTCTTTCTCACTTGCCCCTGCCTGGGACCCCAAGCTTAAGAGCCTTCACTCTGCCTGCCTCTCTTCTGGCCAGTCCATGTTATAAACATCTCTATTAACCGATCAGGGATAACTTGAGAGGCAAGGTTTATACCACAAGAGCTGGCATACATGAATATCTCCTTGTCCTTGAGGATCTCCCCACTGCAGGCAACCAGATCTTGGAAGGTAGTGGTAACCAATTGAATACATAGCAGTACCAGGCCAACCGCCATAGATTTTAGAGCATAAGTCTGGAGGAGACATTTCATATTCAAATAGGAACCCCACTACATGTGTCGTAAAAATCATTTATAACACAAAGAGAATGAACAAATCTTTGATGTATGAGTATTGGTAGGCATGTTGAGGACACTCATGAATCATGTAATTATACTGTTGCTACTGTAAAGTTTGGTTTGTAGGCTTCACCCAAATGAGCCAGTGAAACTCCATGAGAAGTACACGCAAAGGGTTGACTTACCTTTGTTGATGCTGTGTACAAAGAAGCCTTCAGATGCCGTCTCAGGGGCCTAGTCACTTGCTCACTCCCTTCAAGCTAAGTTTCTTCTATAAAGTACTCTTTGCCATTGTGTGAGTTGATTTCCTGGCTTAATTCTTTGATGTCTTTCTTCATGGTGGTGATGAATTTGAGAAGGTCAAGCTTAATTAAGTCTTGTGTACTGACTTCTGGTAATTCCAAGTGAGTATGTTTAGTAAACTTTCATTGAGTAAATTAATATCAATCAATCAGTAGTTACAGTACTAAATCTATCAAATGTGACCTGACATGCATTCTCATCCATATGTCTATGTCTAGATTGAGTTACTGCAAATAGGAATCCAACATGAGCGGAAGCCCCCCACACAATTTTCCCCTTTTGCTATCACAGTATCCGTAGTGAAAAACTGCCCCCTGCTTTCTGGAAGGGAAGCATTATTTGTTTTGATGAATTCCTAGAAAATAGCTACCAACGTATGTATGTTATCAACTACAAATCTTTTATCTTCCTTTCGTAAAAATCTTCCTTCAAAGCTTGAAGAAAAACTGTGTGTTTATTTGTTTTTTCCCTATACTTACTTTTGTTCTTAGAAATGAAGCTGTCTGTACCAAGAACCTCTCCTCTCAATGTTTTGTCTCTGTTTCTTTCTCTCCCTCCCTCCTTCTCTCTCTCCCTGCATTCCTTTCTTCCTCTCTCCCTTCCTCCCTCCCTCTCTGAATTTTCTAGCCTCTCTAGCTATATCTCATGATACAATTAATGCCTGGATAAGCATACACATTAATGAGGAGTTCATTAGACATCAGGTCTTGGGTTGGTCCTGAAAATACATAGAGAACAAAACAGATATAGTCTCAGCCATCACACCCTCACACGTGATTGAGGAAGGTATAACTTAAGCAAGCAGGATAAGAGTTAACAAAGAAGATTTTCAAAGTGTTGTGGAAGCACAACTAAACAAAACTGTGTCTAGCATGCCAGGACAAGCCTCCTTGAGAATATAATATTTAGCCTGAAAATTAAAGGGATCAGCAGATAAGTAAGTAGAGTGGCCTTAGGGATGCTGTTGTGGGCAGAAGGAGGGATGCTAAAGATGACTCAGCTTTCAAGAAGAACTTGTTACATCCATGCAAAATAAAGAACAGTAGCAGAAGAGAGCTTCATAACATAATATATACAGAGTTCTGGCCGGGCAATGGTGGCACACGTCTTTAATCCCAGCATTTGGGAGACAGAGGCCGGTGAATTTCTGAGATTGAGGCCAGCCTGGTCTACAGAGTGAGTTCCAGGATAGCCAGGGCTACACAGAGAAACCCTGTCTCGAAAAAACAAAACAAAAAACCAAAAAAACAAAACAAACAAACAAAAAAAACCAGAGTTCCCTCTGTCTTCTTTGCCCCTTATTATTCACTTAATGCTGTTATTCATTGTACCATATACCCTGGTTAATGTTTATTGGTATTCTGAAGTTTTCCCAGCATTTCCTTTGATGGAAATTTTTGTTCCCTTTGTGACTTTATATAAACTACCACAATGCTCATCTGGTTCTAGTTTGACCATACTCCACTCTGCTGCCCCTTGTAAGATAGCAACTTGAATGTATTTAACTTCCCAACACACAAAGGAGCAAGGCTGAAAGGAACTAAATTCTTTTACTAGAGTAAAACTGAATGAAACTATTTGATTCTGCCTTCTTCAAATTGACAAATATTCCAGGAAGCTTGAAGTCCCAGATCACACCTAATTCGCAGTCATTTTCTTCTGTATTTCTGACAACAAGGTTTTCTATCTAATTATTGTCCTCAAGAAATCCCACAAAGGACAAAAACAATGTAAGCTTTTGAGTGTGGAGATATCTATAAAGGAACATATTGAGAGAAAGGTTTAACTTGTGCAAGAAGATTAATAGTCTAAGCTTAAAAGTCATTAAGAAAATGTAAGAGAAGGATGAAACTGGAATAAACAAACCCATGTCTAATGAAACAGATTTTTCTGTCAGAGGCAAATTATAAGCAGCAGACTGCCACTAGGTTTATCCATATCTGCCAGTGTCCTGGATGTGTTGCATGGGGAGACAAACCTGCCATGGAAAGTTCCAGCAACAGAAACTAGGCCAGCACTGAGGATCTGAGAACATTCTAGAGAGTGTTGTTCTAAGTGCTGGAAATCTTGGCTTAGTAACTGAGCTGCCTGTGTGTTCCCCTGGTTCTGCTTCTACTCTTCAGCTGGCCCAGGTTTCTGGACCCCCTTGGTAGGCTATTCAGTCCTTTCTCCACTGGAAATTTTCTTTGTTCTTCTAGAACTTAACACAGAAGTACTCATAGAATATATAGGATCAAAAAAACAAAAACTGCAAAATAACAATTCATTTTAAAAGTTGCTTTACCTCTTTGCATTGTTCTTTCCTTTTGTAAAATGAAGGCAATGGTGCTAGCCCTCCTTAGGACATTGGGTTGCCCTGAGCAAGTGGCCCACAAATACACAAAGTAACCTCAGAAGCAGTGACATCAGCATCACATTACACCATATATAGAAAGCAATGGTTCAGTTTTTACTCAGGTTCAGGGAAACCTGACTTCATCCCTTCATTTGATCATATGCTCATTTCATCATCTGCAGATGTTCATTCCACTAACTATCATTAGTAATACACGGTACTTTCTACTTAGAACTAAACATGCTTTATAGAATTGCCACGGTGAGAATCTTTGATTGAAAGTCAAAGCACAAAGCCTTTTGATTTGGAGCTTGTATGAGAAAGCACAGTTTGTTTACTGTTTCCATACCACATAGGATGAAGAGATTTTCTCTTTCATTCAGCTGTCCTGGGGCATCTTGTTGCATTTCAATGTTTACAACTCAGGAATGAGGCTGCCTATATTTTTTTATGGTACCCCCTAAAGCAACTCAGTAGGAGTTTTAGACTTTGAAAAATGGTATATATTAAAATATAATATAGAGCATCCCAAACATGTCTTCCAAATTTCTCATATTCTTATTGAATTTTTTATGAAATAGAGTTGACAAGCATCTGCAAGTTTAATTTGATTTGTCTGGACATCATCCTAGGCCTGGACTGTATAATGATAAACAAGGAAGCTCCACCACTGATACCTGCTTTCCTGTAGCCCATGGTATAAAACAAAGGCAAAAGGTTAGCCAAGGGAGCACAACCATGTGTGATGCTCAGAGAGGAGCACGGAATATGCAGAATGATTGCATAAGCACCAAACGCAGTGCAAGTTGCCCTTGATGCTGAAAGAAATCTTTAATCTTCAATGACTTAGAGAGGCACAAGTGTATCAAGAAGAATACTCAGTGGAACCTGGGAAAAGAATGTGCTCCGCCTACCTCCATGTGTTTCACTTGAAAGCTGACATTCGAAGTGCAATAGCTAATGCTACCTACCGTGGTTCAAATTCCAATTCTCTTACCTTTTGATTCAAACTACCTGATTTGGGGCAAGTTACATAACCTTCCTGTCTCAGCTTCCTTGTTGAAGAAGAGTGAAGTGCAGTGCCATCTTGTTTCCCTTTTGTGATACACAGTGAATTTGTATCTCAAAGCACTCCCAAACGACAGCAGAGCAGACACTGAGAGCTGTGTGAGTGTTAGCAATCATGATCCGGATTATAAGTATGACTGTTATTTTCTGATACTATTGCCAATCGAGCCATTTGAAGAGGTAAGTCATCTCCAAAGCCTCGAGTTTCATCCATAAATGGGAATATTACCACTTACATAGCAGGGAGATTATTAACTGAAATGATAAATGAATCCTGTGTATCTAGAACAGGCATTTGACTACTCAGCAAATACTAATGTTATTAGAAATGGTCCAAATTTCTTGGAGTCTAAGCCTTGACCTTGACTACAGTATGATATTAATCAACTGTCTAGATGTGTAAATGCTGATCAAATCATCTCCAGGTTTGGCTAAAGCAAAGACTCCAAAGCCAAGGACAAACTAGCTGTATCACCTCCCATATGAAGATGGCTACATCTAATAATTCTTCCTTGGGTATCAAGGTCCATTATAGGAGCAGAATACTACCTCCTGACAGCTCTCCTTTACAAGTTGTTTAATTATGCTACTTAGGATGTCTCTGGCCCTGAACAGCTTTTCACATCTGTAGCTCTGAGCATTATTCTCATCAAAGAAGAGGTTAGAAATACTTAGGAGGTAGATGCAGTGGGAAACAGGAATGTCACGGAGAGATGCAATGACCTTTTGTGAACTCTCTTGGGCACCTCTTGATGTCAGTCAGTTTAGGGAGCTGTTCCTAGCAAAAAAGGTCTACCACCCACCCATTTCCTCAGGTTCTATTAAACGTTTATCTCCTCTACTTTATTTTTCATGATGTAGAAATGTGCTCTTGATCAAAAGTCCCACTGTCTAGCTGTGGTCCACACACTAGAAATTCAAAATCAGTAGATATGATTCATCCAAATACTTTCCAGGCCCTGATGAACTCAGAGCTATGTCTGACACAGCCAGATATGATGCAATATGTCAATCACTGATGATTAATACAGGAAAATACCCTTCAGTGTTAAACTAAGGAATCACTTGTTAACTCCATTAACTATATTTGGATCATTGATTGTCTGAGGTTACACCACACAGATCCCACATGAGGACTGAACATCATTCAGTTTGTAGGAAAAGGAGACTTATGATAGATAAAGGGACACCAACATACTTGCCCAGAGACATAGAGACTCTGAAAGGAGACTGAGACATTTCTATCATTACATTGCATATTTCTAAGTTCCTTGCACTTTCCCCAAACCTAAGTTTACTTTAATACTCACTGAATACTAAACTTTACATAATCACATTCGCCCCTGTTCCTTCTATCTCTGATTATCTCATGCAGAAATTATCTGGATCATATAGAAGATGACCACTGCTCATGAACTATGGTTAGACTTGTTCTCTGGATTGATCTGTTCTAACCCTTTAGTTGATTGACTTAACTCTTTCTTTCTTTCTATTTTCTTTCTTTATTTTTCTTGTTTGTTTGCTTGTTTTCTTTCTTACTTCCTTTCTTCCTTTCTGTTTGTTTCAAGAAATATACCAAATAAAGCTATTTATTGATAGGTTATTTCTATGCAGTTGAAATGAGCCAATTCAAGCCTGATTGGACTATATTAAGAGCAGGTTTATTGGGGAGCTGCTCTCTGGTGAGTTCACTGGTCCTAAGGAAAGAGGCCAGGCAAGTCACCATGGGGAAAGAGTGGGAGGAGGGGAGAGAAAGCATCGAGAAAGGGCACACATGCAGAGAAAGAAGAGAGAGAAAAAGAAGAGAGAGCCCCAAAATGTCTGGATTACACAGGGAAGATCCTCTGGGCAAGGGCAGCCCAGGCCCTGGGTTGGAAAGTTCAGGGTTGAGGGCAGGGTATGCCAGATAGGGACTGAGGGATGCTGGGAAAGCCTGGAGGCCAGGTCCGTTTTAATATATAAAATACATACTTTAATCCCTCATCTAGGATTAGAAACCAAACATTAGGCACCTGTGAGATACTCAAAAAGAGATACCATGGTTTGTGGTTTTGTATGCATCACTGGTGTTATTTTGATGCTATAAAAGTAGAAGAGTCATTATGTTCCTATTGTCTAAAAATAAAAAATAAAAAAAGTTTAAAAATTAAAAAAACTAGTAAATCCTTGTGCTGGCTAGTGATGAGTCAATTTGACACAACCTAGAGTCATCAAAGATGAAGGAGCCTCACTTGAGAAAATGCCTCCATAAAATCAGGCTGTAGACAAGACTTTAGGACATTTTCTTAATCAGTGCTTGATGTGGGAAATTCCAGCCCTTACTGGGTGGAGCCACCACTGGGTTGGTAGTCCTGAGTTATATCAGAAAGGGAGCTAAGCAAGCCCTGAGAAGCAAGCTGCCAGGAAGCAGCACTCCTCCCAGGTCTCTGCATCAGCAACTGACTTCAACTTCCTGTTCTACTTAAGTTCCTGCTCTCACCGCTTTTGATGATGAATAGCACACGGAACTATGAGTGACATGAACCCCTTTTCCCCTGAATGAAAACAAGAAATAAAAAAGGAAAAGACATGACTAGTCCTGAGTTTTGGCACAAAATAAATGAGGGGGAAAAAAAAAGAAAGGAAGGAATGAAGGAAGGAAGAAAAAGGAAAGGAAATGACAGTCTCTAGGTATGGTTAAAAAAATAAAAAGTTGTTTTGGTTTGGTTTTGGTTTGTAAGTAAAAGGAAGAGAATAGTGAGGCAGACATTTGGGAGAGTCTAGAGTGAATGTGATCAGATTCAGCTGGACCATGTAAGGAGAGGGGGAGGGGAAAGAAAAGAAGGGAGAAGGGAAAGCCAGACCAATAGATCAGAAGAGTAAAGGGTAGACAGAAGAAGTAGGACCAAAAGGACAGGTAACCAAAATGGCGGGATTATATAGGGAAGAGCACCTGGGGAAAGGGTATCCCAGGCCCCCTGGCTGGAGAAATTTAAGGCAGGGGGCTGGTGGAATATGTTAGCCAAGAGGGCCCTGTAGCAGGTAAGGACTAAAGGATGCTGGGAAAACCTGGTAGCCAATGTCTGCTTTAATAGTTAAATAGGTACCTCAAGCCTTTGTCCTAGGTTTGAGACCTAACACTCCCCAAATTGTTTTTGGCCATGGTGTTTCATCACAGCAATACTAACCCTAATGAAAACAATCCTTAATAAATGGTAGTATATTACTTCGGATCATTAACAGGAATCCATGCTAAACATGCCATGGGAAGAATTGTTTTGTTTCTGCTTAAACACCTCCTACAAGATCTTGTTCTCTTTAGTTCTCTATTCTAAGCCCACAGGCTTTGGGGTTGATCAAACACCACAGTGGGCTCAATTCTACACTTTCCCAGCTCCCAACTTATACTTCTACATTTGACTCACAGCCACATAAAATAATTCAAACTCTTGCGCTCCTTTCAGAAGGATAAAAATCTCTGAATTTATTAGAAAGTAATTCTAGCCTGATGAACTCTTCTGTTTTCTAAGCTATAATCATAATAGCCTTTCCTTTGTTTGTTCTACGGTTTGACTTGAAGGTTACTTCCCAAACTTTCCATTTAAAATTGACTGTCATCCATAACTCTGCTTCATGGGGAAGAAACTGTGGTAGGCAAATCCAGCCCTTCTTCTGCCTAATAATGGAGCAAAACTGGAACCCAGCAGTAAACAGAAACTCAGATACATGAATCTCAGATCCAACAGATACTATTGTTCTGCTCTGTTTTCTTCTCTTTTCCGATAAGGAATAAACAGTTTAGGAAGCTGAAGTCCTACCACATTCCTTCAATTCTTGCTTCCACCCCGAAGGTGACAAGGATTGACTGGAATCTGACATGCAACATTTCTGTACATCATGTATTTCTACTCTGAATAGATACTTCTACAGTCATCATTGTAATATTGTGGCAATCAGTTAATTTAAATGAATGCCACCACAACATACTTACATTTTACACCTTACTTTTCACAATCCATTGTATTTGCAAGATGTATCTACTCATGTGTAGCCCACGCGGTCGTCTCGCCAGCAAGAAGACACGCGGACACTAGGTTCCTTCTGCAGCAACGTTTATTTGTCTCCATCCATAGGAAAAAAGGGTCGAGCCCAAAATCCGCACTGCTTATATACACCACAGTGCGGCATGTCTGCCCACAGCGTGGCGTGTCTGCCCATGATTGGCTGTTCGCTCATTACTCTACGTAACGCCCCAGAATGAGCCGTGACTCGGTGTCTTTTCACTCTACACACATGCACAAACAGTTCTCTACGCACATGCGCAAACAGTTGTTTACTAGGAGTTGACAGCGGAAGTAGGCGCCATCTTGCCATGGCGAATGTCTCTCCAGCTTCACCGTTCCCCACACTCATGTATACTAGTTCATTTTAGTTGTATAGAAATACCCTGTGTAAGTTAGCCATAGCTCACTTACCCAATCCTATTATATAAAAGACTTACAAATAACTTAGATTGCTTAAGATGCCTGAAATTACAATTTTGCATATATATATATATATATGCAAAATATATATATATGTGTATATATATATATTTATATATATACACATATATATGTATATACACACATGTGTGTATACATATACATATACACATAAATGAATAAAAATTAATATATATATATATACACTTTTGTGTAGATATTCACATACATTTCTTTATTTTTTGTTCATATGGATGATTTTCATATAAAACTATTAGTGGGATATACTGTAGACTATTATATCTTAAGCATTGTTGCACTTTGACAAATTGTTGCCCCACATATTTTGCCAGTACTACCAGCATTTATTTCACCTTAAATTAAAAATGAAGATTTCATTAGTTATGCTCCCCTAGAATAATAAAATCCAATTAGAAATATTTATCCAAAACAGGTGAAAATCAAAATTACTTGAGAATAAAAAACTATAGCCTCAAATAACTGGGTAATAAACCTAAAATTTGGAGAAAAGGCCAATACCAAGTTCTATGAAAGTCAGCTGAAAACTGAATTCAAGGCACATACCACAAACTAAATTCACAGGTCAAAAATGTTTCCAATTCACATGGGTCCTAGTTCTGCAAAACTATTATTCCTTTCACAATTAAAGTATGAGGAAATGTTAAGAGATGCACTAGTCAAGTCATCTGTATAAAGAACAGAAGCAGCAACATAAATCAGAGGAAAAGAGGAATTAACAATGTCTATAATTATTAAAGTCATAGAGCAGTAATGATAATGAAATACAAAATCTGTTTCCTTGAAAAGACAAATAAGGAAGTTAGTAATGGAAAGAGAGAGTGAGAATTCCTAGTTAGGGGACCTACTACAAGCAGGAAAGAAGTTAAAGGAAATAATACATGCAATTTAATAAAAGTAGTTTTAAAACTTAATGGAAGTTTATGATTTCCTTTTAAAAGGTAAATGATCAAAATTAGCATAAGGATAGAAAATTATATTATTTATTGTGCATTACCATAATTACTATTGCACTATACAAAATATTTGAAAGGCACATTTAAAAGACTAGATGTGTTAATTAGTGTTATTTGATCATGATAACATCACATATGTGTATTGGTGATCAGATTGTGGGTGATACGTATGTACAATAATAGACTAGTCATGTTTTCTGAGATTAAAAAAATATATACCAAGCAAGAAATGGTGTTATATGCCTGTAATCCTAGCACTTGGGAGTCTAAGACAGGCCAGAGCTAATTAGTGGAAGTTTCTCAAGGGGAGCCAAACCAAACCAAAAATAATAAATAAAACATCTTTGGAAAAGACCTCAAAATTTAACAATTTTAAAAGTTCAAACCTAGCTATGAGCTACATCCACACACGTGGTGAGTGATTCGAATGTTCTAAAAGCTATTTTGGATCTTCAGGAGAAAAATCTAAACAAGATACACAAATGCGCAACAACCTCATAAAAAAGATATTCGACAGTATTGGCCATTGGGAAATGCAAATCAACCTACAGTTAGATTCCATTTTGTAGCCAGAAAGATGGTTTAATTTTGAAAAGAAAGTAAATAAAAAAAAAAAAGTTGGCAAAGATGTAGAGAAATTAAAATCCTTACCCAATGCTGATGGGAATGCAGAACAATGCAGCCATTTTACACACATTTGCCAACTCCTCACAGTGAAATTCAGAATTACCATATGATCCAGCATCTCCACGGCTAGGTATACACTTAAGAGAAATGAAAACAGATGTAAACACAAGAATGTGTGTGCAAATGTTTGAAGCAGCACTATTCATAATGGCCCCAAAGCTGAGACAACCCAAATGTTCAGCAGAAAGTGAACAATGGACAAGGAAAGTGAAGAATCCTCTTAAGATGCAAATAAGTGACAAAAGAGAAAGTTCTGGTCCATGATATAACTCAGAGACAAGATGAAAACGTTCTGCAAAATGTAAAGTCTGGATGAATTGATTGTTTGGAGAAATAGGTTCAGAAGAGCTGGTCTATAGACTGAAAGCTGATCAGTGTCAGTGATGGGGTAAATGTAGGTTTCTTTTCGGGAGTGACAAATCTTTTTGAAAATCGAATCATAGTGAGGACAACAGGATCCTATGAATATTCTGATGCTATTGCATTGTGTACTTTGTATGAGTAAAATGCCTGCTATGTAAATTATACATAAACAAAGCCGTTAAGCCCCCGAAAGAAAGAGCTGAAACTCTAAGGATGTGCCAGATGTACCCACACTTAGGTACTGGTATTTTGAAAACATCTTTTTATACCTGTGAGGCTTTAGGCTCATTTCCTGCTCTCAATATTCATAAAAAACCTAATAAATAGAGAATTAAGCCTTTTATTCTTCTATAGAAAATAAACTGTGAAAATTGTCATTCTGTGGTAGAATACATGGAAATATCTCATTGTAAATGGTATGTCTGTGCCCAAATTGATAGAACCAGCTAAAAAGCATCATTCTGGGATTTTAGAAACAATGAAATTAATATAGAGAACCATTTAAAACATGTATGATCTTATGCCAAACTAAGGAAATTAATTGTAAAATGATTTAATGCAATCTTGGAAAAGTATGTATTACACAGATATCTATATACTCATACATCTATGTATACAATTTTCATTATGAAATATGCTCATTGGGAAAAAAAGAAAAGAACCGAACTCAATGATTCCCTGCAGGGTCTCGACAGTCTAAAGTCGAGCATAATTTCCTTCAATTTGGAAACTAATTCTGGCCCATAGTTATCCCATTTCATGTAAACTTTTACTGGAAGTGTTCTGCAAAGCTAGCTAACTAATAACAGAGAAAGAAACGGACACATAGCACTAGCAGTGATTTATAAATGAGATATCTGGAATCCATGGCCATATGTGCGGAGTATCTGAAGTCTTTGCATCCACAGGGTAACTTAGTGCTCGGTGCTTAGTGCTTAGTGCTCTGAACTCTTCAAATGGCTTTAACATTCCTCTGAGTCACAACTGAATCTCATAAAAGACCACCACACCTTTCTTGCTTCATGTTAGCGGCACTGTTTTTTTCTCCTCAGTTGTTCCTCTCCTTTTCTAAGCTGAAAGTCCTGATGTAGAGTCATCGCTCTGGGCTTTTGGTTCGCATTTTGATGTGAGACTCCCAATCCCATAGTCTTCTGCAGTTCTGTGTTATGCCCAGGAACTGTCAGTAAGAGTTATGGTATACCTCGGAAAACTAATCAATCCAATACATTTCTCTGGATCTCAGAGTTGCTGACTGAGACTACAGGGTTTCGTCTGAATTAACCCACTTGATGCTTTCTCATTGCAGTAGAGGTGACAGGGCTTGCAATTAGCACCGACAATGTATTGGTACTTTTTTTTTTAATTAATTTTTTTGTTTTGTTTTGTTTTTGCTTTTTTTTTCACATAGTTTTTTTTTTAGATATTTTCTTTATTT
>NW_022196905.1:241378539-241395475 GCF_008632895.1 Mastomys coucha
GCGCGCGCACACACACACACACACACACACACACACACACACACACACACACATTCAGTATTTTAGTCTAACTGTGTTGCTAAAAGTCTCTTTAATTAATTTTTTAAACACCATATTGTATTCCCACCCCGCCATCCACCCTCCAACTGTTCCACATCTCATACATCCCACTCATGCCCCTGTCTCCACGTGGATGTCTCCAACCTCATCCCCTGTACCCCACCCCACCTGATCTCTAATCTCCCTGGGGCCTCCAGTCTCTTGAGGGTTACATGCATCTTCTCTGAATGGACATAGACCCAGAAGTCCTCTACTGTATGTGTGTTGGGGGGCCTCGTATCAGCCGGTGTATGCTGTCTGTTTGGTCGTTCAGTGTTTGAGAGATCTTGGGAGTCCAGGTTAATTGAGACTGCTGGTCCTCCTACAGGATTGTCCTTTTCCTCAGTTTCTTTTAGCCTTCCCAAATTCAACAACAGGGGTCAGCTGCTTCTGTCCATTGGTTGGGTCCAAATATTTGCATCTGAGTCTTTCAGCTTCTTCTTGGGTCTTTCAGAGGACAGTCATGATAGGCCCCTTTTTGTGAGTGCTCCATAGCTTCAGTAATAATATCAGGCTGTATTGGTACTTCTTATAGGTTTAGTTTTAGACTTATTATTTCAGAATCTTATACAAAACCCATTAGCAAATCAGAGGTAAAGTTTGAGCACTTTTCTTCCATACCAGGGTTTTCCTCAGCCTACATGGCTGTCAGGTCACCATGCCACCTCTCTGTTATGTACATAGTTGTCTCAGATCAAGTCATTCAAGACTTCCAGAACCTTAGCACTTCCCAATTTCCACCCCTGATTCTGCTCCACAGGAAGTTTGAAGCCCTTGTACTTTCCTTTCTGGAGGATTAGTCTAGAATGTCAATAATTTACCCAAAAATCCCAGTCACCCAATGACTATAATCACATTCCCAGTTAATATTTTCACTACAGATGAACTAGTTTCTTACAGTTCTTTCTCTAAGCCCTGATTGTTATATTGCTTATGATATACAACACACCAGAAAAGCCAAAAGAAACCCTAAAACCCTAACCAGAAACACCACAGACACGTAACTTTAGAGTGTTTGTGTCATCACTTGAGTTTGTAAATGTGGTTTTTACTAGCACTTATTTAAACATATGCAGAGGGACCCTCCACCTCCTTGGGGTAGAACCTCCTCTGGCTGAAGCCTCCACTCTGACTTGCCAAAGCCATTCTACTAAGGCCTCCAATTTGACTTTCCAACCACAGACTAGATTGCCACAAGACCACCAAGACCAGACAGAGGTTGCCACTCCACTCCTAAGAATGAGAACGCCAAACATGAAAGTGCTACACTGCCCTTCCTGGTTTAGTTAGTATTGATACCTGCAATATACCTGAGGAAAGTAAGGCAAGCCAGAAGCACGCTCACTGAGAGAAAAAGGGGCACACTATGTCTACAAATGAGAGACAGTGCTTTAAGGGCACCCCTCATTGAAGAAAACTAGAAGAGATGATTTCAAGAAAGAAAATCGAACTGAGCTAAAAGTGTTGAAGCCTTAAAATACCCCCTGTAAGGTAGAGTTCCATTCTCACTGGTATGACAAACATTTTCCCCGACAGAGGAAATTTAACACATTATATAAATACCCCGATCTGCAAATGCTCTGGTAGTAATAATTAGTTTTCTCCCCTTTCATCTCCGTGGTTTCTGCCCACACGTATTTCCTATTTCAAGCTTTGGTGTAACAAATGCATCTTTCGAAGTGGAAGCCCACGCCTTGTTTGTGCAAACACAGGTCTCTTTATCACCATGTGCAGTCTCTCTAGTTCACAGAGCTGAACAATGCAGCATTTTCTTCTCTCCAAGAGCTCTGACAGAATTCATTTAATTTCCATGTAAAATGTAATCTGTGGGTAATAATAGGTCACTCGCAGCAATTTCATTCAGGCTGCCAGATCAGCCGTCACTGTGCTAATTGTGGGATAGTGTAATGCACAGCCAAGGCGTGCACTGAGAATTAGGCTGGGCATTTTGTTTTGATGATGCTATGAAGAACACAACAGAAAGTGTCCACAAATACTACAAGCATTGCCCTTCTCTTCTGAAATAACTAGGAAACCAAAACAAGTCGTCTCGTATACTGAACATCTTCAGCTTCAGTATTTTTGATGTCGCCTGCAACACCTACAGACTTTAGGTATTTTTCTGGATATGGGTAGGTGTTTGAATACTGTGAAACCCCTGAGACAAGAGCTTTGGGGCTTCTTGGAGAGAAGCTAAGAACAACTGGATGATTGTAAGGCCAGGAGGCAATTATTCACTGGTTGGCTATCCCTTCTTTAAAGTACTGATCACAAACCTTACGTTACTTCCTTTTAAGCATCAAAGAAAACTGAAATACTTTTCTGGATAGCTTTCCTTTTTTGTAGAAACTTAAATTGGCCACAGTGCTGTATTTTCATGTGTATATGTGTGCATGTGTGTATGTGTGTGTGTGTGTGTGTGTGTTTTGTGTGTGTGTGTGTGTGTGTGTGTGTGTGCTTTTGCATATGAGTTTAGGAGTTTCTAAACTCATGAAACATCACAGAAAGTGATAACATAAGGATGGACCCCAAAGATGACTTAGTCCAAATTATTCATTTATTTCATCATATCTTATTTTTCTTATAAAGAAAAGTCAGGACCACTGTAAATTATTTTGTTATGAGTTTAATATGAAATGTCCCCCTAGGGTTGTGTGTTGAAGAGTTGCTTCCCCAGCTGCTGATGTTATTTTGGGAACTGTTGGAAACTTCAGTAAGTCAGGTCTGAGTGGAGGCAGTAAGTTGCCCAGGAGCATGTCCTTGTGGGCTGTATCTTGTCCCTAGTTCATTCCTGCTGTCTCCTTTCTGTCTGTCATTTGGGTAAGCAGCCTCTTCTACCATATGGTCTCATTGCTATGCTCTCTGCCTCATCCCAGGGCCAGAGCAATCGATCTAGCAGAGCTTGAACCCAAACCTTGAACCTGTGAGCCAAAACAACTCCTCCCTCCTTTAAACTGTTCTTCTCAGCCATCTATCACCATGACAAAAAGTCTGATTAACACATTTGGAAAGGGTGAGGAAAGCAGAGAGGAGCCCTTCCTCCAGAACCACGAGTTCAGGTACTGATGGTAAAGTCAGAGCAAAGGAAAGGTATTCTTCCTCGAGAGGAGTAATATGAGGTGTGGAGGATGTGAGTGTGAGGGGCATAGCAGAAGCCTGAGGAAAATGGGTGCCTCAGAGCTGCCTGCATCATGGCTGTGTGCTGAATTCCACCTACTTCCTGTATAATAGAGTGCATATTGGGGGGAGTTGTATAATGGAACATGTTTAATGGGGTTGTGTAATAAAGAAGTGTTCAGGCAGTGCCTCAACTTCCTCTGCAGGAAAGAAAAAATGCAGACTGCTGGTTTAGCACATAGTTTGGACAGCTTCAGAGATCATGGACATATTTTCAGGTTTTTGGAAAAAGAACCCAGTGTACCCATCCTATGATTTCCTTCTCTGGTTTTGTTTGGATGTGTAGATAGACTGTGTAGTCCCCACCTGAGAGAGACAGAAAAACAGAGAATTTCAAAGCTTTGGGAGAAGAAATGAGAGAAATGGGAGGGGGAGAGCAGGAGAGAAGAAGGAATGATATAGAGGCAGGCAGATGAGGAAATTAATGATGGAGTGAGAGAATGGAGTGAGGAGAAAGACACAGGCAGAAAAAGGAGAGATCAGAAAAACACAGGAAGTAAGGACAGAGGGAGAGGATGGAGAAAAAAATAGAGGGCAACAAGGAACCAGTGGCTTTAGAGAAATCAGGAGATAAGGACAGAAAAAGACAGGACTTGGGTCAGACTGAGCCTATGCTATGCTTAGGAGGTAATTATATCTGTATGTGTGTATGTATGTGTGTGCATGCAAATATGTGTAAATGGGTGTGAGTCTGTATGGATGTGCACATGTGTGTGAGTATGTTTGTATTTGAAAGTGGCCTTGGATGAGTTTTCCTAACCCTGGAATTCATTCTCTCCAGTCTCCTAAACACTTGGAGCACCTTGAATATCTCAAGAGAATCTTTCTTTTCTATTCTTTCTCTCTTCCTTAGTAATCACCACTTCTTCCTGTATTCCAGGCACTTCATCCATTGCTTGGTGAAGGTGTGACTCATAACTCTACAGCCTGAGGCAAAGAGCATGCTCATTTTAAAGACAGTGATGCAGTCATACCATCACCCATACGTGCTCACAGGTATGTATGAGACCCAGAAAAAGATGTGTATGTGTACACACACATGATTACTATGGGGATATAAATATATGCAGAGGAAGTGTGGTCCATAGACCTGTAGCATCAGCTTTACCTGGATGCTTGCTAGAAATGCCAAAATACAGACATAGCAACAGACACAGAATCAAGAGTGTATACTGAAGTTTGAGAAGCAGCCATCCATATATCAAGGTTTGGCAGAACATTTCCTGTAGACATAATAGTTCTATGATTGCAAAGATAAAATACTTTCATCTGTTAAGTAAGAAAAGTGAGGTTTGAAATATCTCTGGGGTGATACAGTGATGGCTGAGGTGGTCATGTGCTCACTTCACAAGCATGGGAATCTGAGTCTGGATCCTCAATATCTACAGAAGATCAGAGTCCGGCAATGACTGCCTAGAACCCCAGAGTAAGAAGGAAAGACAAAGAAAGGTGGGTCCCAGAGGCTGAACTCACCAGGCTAGTCAACAAAGCTCCAGATTTCTGGAAAAGACACTGTATCAAAGGTAGGGTAGGACAGGAAAGAAGATATCTTTCTAAATTACTCTTTGTTGCTGTGATGAACACCATAGCCAGCAAGCAGCTTGGAGAGAAAGGGGTTTATTTAGCTTGTGCATCCTGATCACAGCCCATTATTGAGGGAAAACAAGGCAGGAATTCAAAGCAGGAACATGGAAGCAGGCACTAAAGCAGAGAGCATGGAAGAATTCTTATTGCCTTACAGGTTCACAGGCCAGTATACTGGAGGTGATATATCTGCATCAGGATTCCCTCTTCTCCAGTGACTCTGGTTTGTGTCAAGGTGACAAAAACTGATCAACACCATATTCTAAGTCAACAACTAGATTTCTATAGCTGCACATATATACATGGGCACGCATACACACATATAGGGGGAGGGTATTCTGTATTAGTATCCCAAGCTAGCACGGCTGGCCTCAATTCAGGTTTAGTGACCCAAAATTAAACCTAATAAAAATGAAGACCACCACATGTTTCATAGGAACTCTGTGACAAGCCTAGAGGTGAATGTTATTTTATCTAGCTCTTGTCTGTATCCTCACAAGAAACTTTATGATATATTTGTTTCCACAAAGAAAGAAACCCTCACAGTCCAGTTACTGTTTTCCAAAGCATACTGCTAGAAAGTGGCACAGCTGGATTTCAAATGCACAGCTGCCTGACTCCTGAGCTTGGGCTTCCTTGGATATACTGTTTTGTGTCTCTCACTGTTCCTTATCTCAGTTTCTGAAGATACTTACTTGCCTAGCAATGGGCACAGAGTTTGAATTGGCACTTGGAACGTGTTATGCATAATATTGATTATCAACTAGATGGGAATCAGAGTCACCATGGAAACAAACCGCTGAGGATGCCTGTGAGAGAGTTTCTAGTTTAGGTTCATTCTAAATTAGGTAGGTTCTAAATGTAGGTGTCAGCGTTCGTAGGACTGGAGTGATAAACTGAATGGAATGGACCCCACAGGGAGCACTGGTTGCTCTGTCTCTTTCCTTGACTCTCTACTTCCTGACTACAGATACAACATTACCGGATACTTTACACCCCAACTGCCATGCCATCCTTGCCAAAATGAACTTCATCCCTTCAAACTAAAAAAACAAAACGAACTCTTCCTCCTGAAGTTGCTCTAGTCATAGCAGCAATAAAAGTAACTGCTGGAGTGGAGTCTCACTTTATAGTCAGATCTGGAAGTTGGTGTTCTTTCTGCCTGGCTACATATTGTGTCCTTCTTTGTCCATAGACTGGATCTCCAGGGATTGTCAGCCTTCGAATAAAATACATCAGATGCCAGGATGTCACAAGCTTCTCCAGTATCAACATGTCTGGTGACAGGTCTGGTTGATTGCCTAATCTTGCTGTGAACTCCAGGTTGCATTTCCTCCCCTCAGAGCACTTGCCTCGGATTCAGAAAGTAATACAATTCCCAACTTTCTACACTCATCCCTAAAGAACAGATGAAAAGAATAAGATGGGTCTTCCCTTAACATTTTTGTTGTGATGGATAGCCTTGGATGCAACGGATGCTTGTTATGTAGCCTGTGTTGGTCTCAAACTCACAACTTTCCTACCTCAACTTCTTGAGTGCTGAGTTGGATGGAGATCACAAGTGTCTGCCATCACGCCCAATTTCAGCTTTGACTTTTGACTTCCAAACTACCCCAAAGCTCATGGACATCTCTGCCTGCAGCAAGGAGCTCTCCAAAACAGAAACTGCATTTGCCTAAAGCAAGAAAGCTTGTTGTGTTGCATTACACAAAGGCCAGCAAGTCACCCTCCCCCACCCCACCCCCTAAAAACCCTCAAGCCAGTGACTCTGAAAATATAATGCATTCATTATCAGGCATTCCCTCTGGGACATGCATTCAGAAGTCTCTGAATCCCAGTTCTGATTTTCCAAACTGCCTTTCTGCGTCATTCCCCTGTTGAGCTTAGCTTGCCTTTGGGCAGCCTGGAGGCTGAGGGCCCTGCTCAGGTGCAGCCACTGAATGGAGCAGGCTCCTAATAAGGCAGGTGACAGTCGAAAAAGAAAATATTATCAGTGATTGCTTGTGAAGGAATGCAACTATTGCACAGTGGCTGGAAAGGGAGCAAGCTGTTTGTCCCAGCAGACTGTTTGGAATGTCAAATCCTCAGCCCTAGCTGCAGCTGAGGAGGAGTGAAAGGGGTACTTGTGGCTTTCCTGTCTTAGAGAGCCAGGCTCAGCACCATCCTATAGGCAGGGGCTCAGAATCACCCAGTTCAGCAAAGGGGAGTACTGGGGTACCTGTCTGCATGCAGAAGGCTGGAGGTTCTGGGAATTGAAAACACCACTCAGCTCTGCAAATGCTTGGAGATTAGAGAAGCCCCTGGGCGGCTTTGACTTTAAGTGGAGATTGTTCCCGGGGGAGAAATCAGCTGCAAATTTGTGCAAGCATATGGGCGAAAGGCAGGGAACTGCTCGAGCAGGGTGGCTTTATCAATCTGCTGTGATGTCAGAGGTAGGGAATCTTACTCTGTAGGTATCACAGGGGTGGGTGTGGCCAGAAAGAGGCCTGGGAGCACATGAGGGTTGGCCAACTCCGCGGCACCCTTTACCCAGGTGAGGCCAGTAGGACAGGAGGTTAGAATGATAAGACACAAAAAAGGGCATAGTATTAAGAACCAGCAATCCAACTCAGCGAGCCTGGCCCAACTCCTCCAGTCTACTTCCAAAGGAATAACCTCTTTTTGTGATAATCTTTTCTAACAGAATTTTTGTTTAAACACAACAAAATTTTTCAATTTTGAGTGTGCAGTTCATCGAATTTTTGACATTTGCATTTCCTACTCCCCTCAAAAAAAAAAAAAAAAAACACGCTCTCAAGTAGAATATGGACAGTATTTTTATCATCTCAGAAAGTTTACTTTCAGCCTTGTCCGTGTCTGCCTCACCCCATCCCCTGGCTAGAAGCAATCACTGTTCCGGCTTCTTACTACCACAGGGTTACTTGCACTTACTCTGCACCTCCATCTCAATGAAGTCATACTGAAGATATCATTTATGTCTGATTTGTTCATGCAGCAGAATGCATTTAACATTTGTCTCCATTGTGCATCACAGAAGTTAGTTCCATTATCTATTACAAGATTAAATCACAGTGTGCTCATCCCCCTTATCTGTACATGGACATTGAACTTGATAAAAGGGCTTTTCAGCTAGTATCAATGGAGGTATTGTGAAAAATCTTTTATAAATATATTTATTTTTTCTAAAAATTAGTTTTAATAAGAGAGAATGGGGGTGTGTGTGTATGTGCACGCATGTGCATGTGTGATATAGGGTGTCAGCTAGAGGGCTTTCACATGTACATGAGCATGTTCACAAAGTCCAGAAGAGAGAGTGGGGATCCCTGAAGCTGGAGTTATAGGTGGATGTGATCTACCTGTTATAAATGATGAAAGCAGAACTTGGGGTCTTCTGGGGAAGCAGAATGAGAGCCTACTCATAAGGCATCTCTGCGTCTTGTGAGTGTGTGTGTGTGTGTGTGTGTGTGTGTGTGTGTGTGTGTGTGTGTGTAGAAGCCATGTTACCTCTGTGGAAGTCAGTGGACAACTTTCAGGAGTCTTTCACCATGTGCGCTGCACTTCTGGAACTTGGGCTGTAGAGATTAGATTGGCAGGAAGCGCCTTTCGCATTAGGTCATCGTGCCAGCCTGAACTCTTGTACAATCTCTTTGTAGAAAAGCACATTCATTTTACTTAGGTAAGTGAAGGTAGGTTTAATTCTATATAAAGTTACCAAGTCATTTCTCAATGTATCTGAGCTGTTTCACATTCCCAGCAGCAAAGCAGGGAAGTTCCAGGCCATACCCATATGCTCACTTGGGCTGGGTATTTCAGTCTTTCAAATTTTGCTTAGTCTTCCACCTATAAGGCAAGGTCTTGCTTGGTTTTAATGTGCAACTCCTTGGAGGCTACTCACGTGCTGCATCTTCTTATATGCTTACTGTTCGCTGTCTGCTTTCTTTGGAAAGCCATTTGTCCACCGGATTACATATTATTACTGAATCACATATGCTTTTGGTATATTATGACTATAAATATGTTATAATTCCATTTCCCTTTTTCTGACTTACACATGTCCTCTCTTATGGTATTGCTTTTCAAAAGCAGAATTCAATTTTCTTAAGGCCATAATGTGTTGTTTTTATTTGTTATCATATGTGTTTGGTTTGTTTTTTCAGGTAGGGTTTCATGTAGCTCAGACTGGCCTCACTCACTGAGAATGACCTTGAATTCATGATCTTTGTGACTCCACCTTCTAGTTGCTGGGACTACAGACTTCTGGTTTATGAAGGCTCCTGTTAGGTGAGCACTTTACCAGCTGGGCTCCATTCTGAGACTCTGCTTCATGCTTTTTGATGCCTAAAACGTTTTCACCTGCTTTATACATGAAGATGTCCTTTCTGGTTTCTATTACCGCAAGATGGGTTTTGCTTGTTTTAGAATTCCATATAAGTAAAAAAATATATCTTACAGTTTACTCAGGTCTGATTGGTTCAGGTATAATGTCTCTTTGCTGGCATCATAAAAGTTAGTTTTGTTTTCCATTGCATAAATGAATCACAGTATATTTATACATTCATACATAGTGGATATTGGACTTCATAAAAGTTTTTAGCTCTTATCAATAAAGCTATTACAAGCATTCCTGTATAATTGTATTGTTTTCATTTTTATGATTAGGTCTATAATCTAGCTCAAAATAATTTTATGAATGGTTTGTCAGGATTTAAGACCAGTTCTTTATCCAAACAAATATTTAGTTAGTTGAAAATTATTTCTTGAAGACTTTTTTCCTCCATTGAATTGCCTTGACATCTTTATCACACACAAACACACACACATATGATAATAATAAATAACCATGAATACAGATATATATGAAAATTCATTCTATATATCATAGGAATGCTAGTATAGCTTTGATTCTAACATTAGTCTCTCACTTGAATACTTGTTTTCTAACATATAGCTCCTACATCCTTCATAGTTCCTAGGTGTCCTGCATGATTGTAAGACAGAAGACAGGCCCAAAGAAACTGACTCCACATCAAACCAGTTATATAGTTACGTTCATGTGTAGAAATTGAACAAAAACATTAGTCATG
The DNA here is from genome assembly GCF_008632895.1 of Mastomys coucha. Lineage (NCBI taxonomy): Eukaryota > Metazoa > Chordata > Mammalia > Rodentia > Muridae > Mastomys > Mastomys coucha. The sequence goes on from NW_022196905.1 coordinate 241,388,484, forward strand.
GACTAGTGTCTTAGTTAGGGTTTTACTGCTGTGAACAGATATCATGACCAAGGCAATTCTTATAAGGACAACATTTAATTAGGGCTGGCTTACAGGTTCAGAGGTTCAGTCCATTATCATCAAGGTGGGAGCATGGCAGCGTGCAGGCAGGTATGGTGCAGATGTTGAGAGTTTTACATCTTCATCTGAAGGCTGCTAGCAGAATACTGGCTTCCAGGCAGCTAGAATGAGAGTCTTATAGCCCACACCCATAGTTAGACACCTACTCCAACAGGGCCACACCTTCTAATCATGTCACTCCCTGGGCAGAGCATATACAAACCATCACAACTGGATAAAGGTGGGACATATAATCCAAGCACTGAGGAGGTAGAGATAAGAGGATCAGGTGTTCAAGACCAACCTATCCTACGTAGTAAGTGCAAGATCAGTCTGGTTTACATGAGATGCTAAATAAAAAACTAACAGTAGAAATAACAAATATAATAATTATAAATTTTAATCTTGAATATAACTGGGTATAGAATACTGTAGACTGTGAATCATCATACTTGAGGATAATGTGGACATAAGCAACAACAAAATTATTTCTTTAGCATACTGTTATTAGTATGTTATATTTTCTATTTATCCTGTTTGTCTAGGAAACTTTAAAAGAACAACTTCAAACTTGTTCACTTTATTGGTGGGCACTGGACTCTATTGGCATTTTCCTGTGTCATGGAATTAACTTCTCATATTTTGTATTATAAGATGGAAATCAATTATTTAAAACATTTTCCCATATAAGCATTTAAGATATCCATTTATTTTTATGTGTATTTGGTATTTCTTACAGTTTGTATGTTTGTGTGTGTGTGTGTGTATGGGGGTGGGTAGGTGTGGGTGTGTGTTACATTCCCATGATTGTATGACCATGAGCAGCCATAAGGAGGCCAGAGCAGGATATCAGGTATCTTTCTCTGTTGTTCTCTGCCTTATAACCTTAAGACAGTCTTTCTCACTGGGCCAGAAGCCTGCTGCTTACTCTAGACTGGCTGATGGATGAATTCTTGTAACCTGCTGTTTCCCTTCTGCCTGTACTGAGGTTATAGGCATGAGAAGCCTATGCTGGGGATTTGAACTCAGGACTTCATGCTCTCTTACCCACTGAGTCATCTCCAAGTCCTTCCACACATTGTACTATGAGTATTTTAGCTACCATCCATTTGAAATGGTTTTAACAATCCTTGTTATTTCTTCTCCTTCAAAATACTTGTAGATTTTTGCAGACACCATTTTACTATTGATTTCAAATGTTATTTTACTCTTACCAGAAAAACATACTCTATATTCCAACCAAATGACATTTACTGAAAGGTATTTTAAAGACTAGCATATAGTCTATCTTGATGAATGTCCCCAATATATTTGTAATAATATGTGTGTTGTAGTCACTGGATATCTGATCTACAAATGTCAGTACAGTAAAGCTGGGTAAAATCATTTCCAAATTTTCTGTATTATTGGAGGGATGTTTTTATGTAGTGTGTGAAGATTGTCTCTATATTATACAACTGCTGATTTCTGAACCAACAGAGATCTTATTACGGCCCAACTTTGGTATCGTTAAGTATCATCTGTCTCAGTGTTTTGTAAATACTGCCTCTCTCTCGTGTTCAGATTGTTTTATGTAGAAGCTGATGGCCTATAGCAAAGGCAGGAAGTAGAAGGTGGGAGTTCAGGGAGGATAGGAACTCTAGATGGAGTCAGGTCCAGGATTCAGACAGGCAACACAGAGGAAGAAACAGACTGGGAAGGAAGGAGAATTAACTGACCAGCAATGTGGCACAACTTAGATTAGTATAAACAGAATAATTAAGTTAAGAGGCAGTGAGAAACAAGGGACCTGAGGCAGGCACAGAAAGGCCCCCAGCTACACTGTATTCTTTTACGTATTCGTTTACTTTTGCCACCAGTTCTAAACTGAGTGGTGTTTAACTCTCTATTTTTCTCTTTTCTTATGTCAGATTTTCCTTTTGGATTTTCTAGTGTTTTTACTCATTGAATACAGATTTTTCTAGCATTCTTGAAAAATCATTGTATTAAGGATGGCACAAATGTAGGGGGTAAAGGGGCCAAAGGAAAAATACCCTGCCTCTACCCTGTCTCCAAGCTTGAAACTTGAAATCCTCACCCCAGGGATACAATGATAATGATCAAACAATGTTTCCTATCCTATAGCACTTTCCCACTAAACTTACTGTCTCTGCTCCAAAACACTATTAGAAAATTCTTCCCCTCAGTCCAGCTCTCTGCTATCTTCTTCCCATTCAGAGACCATTCTGTTCCTCCCCATAATCTCTTGTGTGAGGTTTGATGCAGGGTGTGACTCTGTATTATTTCTTGGCTCCCAACTGCCAAGATGCCCTTTCACCAGAAAAAAACCCTTACAATAATGTGCTTCATCAGTCCCATAATTCCTGGCCTGAGTCTGCTTCCCTGATAGGAAACATTGGCTTTCTCAGTATATCCATGAAGGTTCATCTCTGCCCCTTTTCTCTTTCCTCACATATGTGTTTTAGAGTTAAAAATGTGTTATTGAAAAATACACCTTTGGTCTTTGATGATTCCTCTAAGAGCAATACAAGAACTGCCTTAGACGTTGGCTCATACACCTTTCTTAGAAGCATGGGTGGCAGTTTGCTATCTGTGGATGTCCTGTGCTGAGTATGTGGTTGCTATCTGTTTCCTGTTTACTTAACTTAAGTTCCAGCCAGATTTTCTTGGGTTAACCAGTCCTCTTGGTGGGCTTTTTGTTTTATTCAGTTGTTGTTGTTGGTTAGTAGTGCCTGCTCCACAGATAACAGCAATACATTCTGAGCTTATGTATGTTCTGAGTTGACATTGCATCTGCTCATGAAGAGAATGGGCTTTAAGCTGAATGGGCTCTTTCTGGCTCTCTTCTCTCCTAGTGTTCCTTCTCCGTAGCTCTGATCTCATTTCTGTAAATCCTCCCCTAAACAATCCACTGCATTTTTCTTTTCTTGTTAATCTACTTATTTATTTTATGTCCTGATTACATCCTGATAAATTAAATTCCTCCTATCCTCCCAGACCCTCCCTCTCACCCCAGTTCCTCCACATTCATCTTTCTTCCCTTTTTCCTCAGAAAAGGGGAGGCCTCCCATATATATCAAACAGCCTAGGCACATCAAATTGCAGTAGGACTAGGTGCATCTTCTTTTACTGAGGCTCAGCAAGACAGCCCAGTAAGCAGAAGGGGATCCAAAGGCAGGAAATGTACACAGAGATAGCCCCTGCTCCTGGCTTAGGATCCCACAGGAAGACCCAGCTCCACAACTGTTACCTATACGCATTAGTCCTAGATCTATCCCATGCATGCTCTCTGGTTGGCAGTTTGGTCTCTATGAGCTCTCCTAGGCCCAGGGTAGTTGATTCTGTAGGTTTTCTTGTGCTATCTTTGGCCCTTCTATATCCTTCAATCCTTCCTCCCCTTCTTTCAAAGGATCCCCCAAGCTCCATTTACTGTTTGGCTGTGGGTCTCTACATCAGTTTCCACCAGCTGCTGGGAAAAGCCTCTCCAATGAGTTATGCTGTGTTCCTGTCCGCAAGTATAGCAGATATCATTAACAGGGTCAGAGGTAGGCTCCCTTTTGTGGCATGGTCTCAAGCTGTGCCAGTCATTACTTGGCCCTGCTTCATTCTGCTCCATCTTTTACCCCTGCACATCTTGTTGGTGAGGCAAATTCTGGGTTTAAGGTTTTGTGGCTGGGTTGGTGTTCCAATCCTTCCATTGGCAGTCTCACCTGGTTACAAGAGATAACCCTTTTAGGCTCCATATTTCCCTATTGCTAGGAATCTTCGCTATAGTCACCCTTATAGATTACTAGGAGTTTCTATTTTCCTAGGTTTCTAGATTGTCCCAGAGATGCATTCCTTCCACTCTAGTTGACTTTCCCAGTATTCTCTCCATCCATCTGCCCCTCAACACATCCCTCCTGTTCCCATCCCCACCTTCTCCCCAAACCAGTCCCCTCCTTGCATCCATCCCTGATGTCTAATGTATTTCCACTACTCAGTGGGATTCAAGCATACTGCTTAGACACTCTTTGTTACTTAGCTTCTTTGGTCTGTGGTTTATAGTATGGTAGTCCTGTACTTTGTGACTAATATCAATTTATAAGTGAGTACATACCATGTTTGAGTGTCTTCTGGACTACCTCATTCAGGATGATCTTTCCTAGTCCCATCCATTTGCTTGCAAATTTCATGATGTCATTGTTTTTAATGGCTGAAGTAAATCCACACACCTATGCACATTCAATTTTGATAAAGAAGCCAAAACTATACAATAGAAAAAAGAAAGCATTTTCAACAAATGATGCTGGTCTAATTGAATGTGTGCATGTAGAAGAATGCAATGGATCCATAACTACCACTCTGAACAAAACTTAAGTCCAAGTGGATCAAAGACCTCAGCATAAAATTGGACACACTAAATCTGATAGAAAAATAAGTGGGGAATAGCCTGAACACATTGGTACAGGAGGAGAACTTCCTGAACAGAACACCAATAGCTCAGGCACTAAAATCAACAATTAATAAATGGACTTCATGAAACTGAAAAGCTTCTGTAAGGCAAAAGGACAAAACAGCAGCCTACAAATTGGGAAAAGATTTTTACCAACTCCACATCAGAAAGAGGGCTGTCATCCATAATATATAAAGAACTCAACAAACTAGACATCAACAAGCCAAATAACCCAATTAAAAAAATAGAGTATAGATCTAACAGAAAATTCTTGACAGAGGAATTGCTAATGGCCAAGAACCACTTAAAGAAATGTTCAACATCCTTAGTCATCAGGGAAATGCAAATCAAAACAATTCTGAGATTTCATCGTATACCTGACAGAATGGGTTAAATCAAAAGCTCAAGTGACAGTTCATACTGGTGAGGATGTGGAACAAGGGGAACACTCATTCATTTCTAGTGGGTGTACAAACTTGTTCAACCATCTTGGAAAACAATTTGGCAGTTTCTCAGAAAATTAGGAGTGAGTCTACCTCATGACCCAGCTATAGCACTCCTAAGTATATATCCAAAAGATCCTCCACCATACCATAAGGACACTTGCTTGGCTCTGCTGTTCATACCACCTTTATTCATCATAGCTAGAAACTGGAAACTACCTAAATGTCTTTAACTGAAGAATGGATAAAAAATATGGTTTGCTAATGCAATGGAGTAGTACTCAGCCGTTAAAAACAATGACATCGTGAAATTTGCAGACAAATGGATAAAACTAGAAAGAATCATCCTGAGTGAGGTAACCCAGACCCAGAAAAACAAGCATTGTATGTACTCACTTATAAGAGGACATTAGTCATAAAGTACAGGATAATCATTCTCTGATTACTCAACAGTAACAAGGAGAATACAAGAGAGGATGCTTGAATCTCACTGAGAAGAAGGCGTAGATTCCACTACATTTTTACAGCATTTGAAAGGAAAATGGACCTTTTCATAGCTACCATTTCTAGGTCCTCCTTCTATTCTCTTAGATTCCAGTGCTCATTTTACGTCATTTACACTGGCCCTGAAGTGTTTCCCTTTGTACTTCTTCTAGTGTGAGCCTGTATATATATGTATATATATATATATATATATATTCAGATTCTGTTCATTGGGAAAGCTTTATCCTTTGCTTGAAAGCTGTTTGCACTGGCTAAATTATCTGCATAGTAGTCCTTCTCCACACACAGTTCCCCCACCTGACACTTTAAGATACTGTCCCTTTTTCTTCCTAATTTCATTTTTTTAAATTTTAAAACATTAAGACTTCTGTGATATTTCTTCACATTTTCTGACTTCTGGATGTTTCTAAGGCATTTCTCTTACTTCAGTAACAGATGCATCACTATATGTTTCTGTGTATGATTTTCGTTGTATCTAGAGTTTTTTTTTTAGATGCTTGATCTAAGAGTCATTGTTTTTGATCAAACATAAAAATTGTTTGCCTAATATTTTTAAAACATTGTCTGACCAATTATCCTTCTCTTCTTGAACTCAATCGTGTTTTTGTTTTATCTTTCAAGTATTCATCATCTCTGTCTATCCATAGTCTGTGTGTATTTTACTACTATGCCTTTAAGCGCATGGGTACTTTCATGGGAACCAATATGCCATTAACCCCACCAAATTAATCTTCATTTCAACTATTGAATGTCTACTTCAAGTTTTGAATTGTTCCTTTTTCAAATAAGATACTCTAACTACATTTCTTTTGCATATTTATTTCTTTAATATTTTTATGTAGGTTAAAGTAATTGTCTGCTACCTCTAGCCCAGTGGTTCTCAACTTGTGGGTTGCAACCCCTTTGGGGATCAAATGACTCTTTCATGGGGGGTCACATATCAGATATCCTGCATATTACATATTTATATTTTGATTCATTTCAGTAGCAAAATTATAATTAGGAAGTAGCAATGGAAATAATTGTGTGGTTGTGGATCACCACATCATGAGGAACTACACTAAAGGGTCACAGGGTTAGCAAGTGGAGAAGCACTTCTCTAATCTCTGGTCTTTTGTGCATCTGTTGACTGGTTTGTTTCCTCACGATCAAGATTTCTTCCTCTGTCTTCATATATTTAGAACTAAAAAAGAGTGAGGAAAAATGGGCTGGGCATTGGTTTTGCTATGCTACAGAGACTCTTAATTCTATTGCTTTGTTTGAAACAATGACACTTGAGTATATTCACTAATAATTGGATACTGTAGCATTTAGTTTAAGATTGTTTAACCTGAGAGGAAGCTCCACTCCCAGGCCTGCTGACACACCCAGGATGAGAGGTGAGCAGGAACCAACATCTGTCCCAACACTGGGAGTAATTGGGACCAGGGGGACCAGGCACTTAGGAACTCCACCAGCCCAGTGACTCCGGTTCCTTCCAGTCTGTCTGGGTTAGTGTTCTGAGCAGACCT
>NW_022196905.1:241395542-241396248 GCF_008632895.1 Mastomys coucha
AAAGCTCCTAACCCAAAACATCCAGGAAATCCAGGATGGAATGAGAAGACTGAACGTAAGGATAATAGATATAAAAGAGAGTGAAGACTCCCAATGTAATGAGCCAGTAAATATCTTCAACAAAATTATAGAGGAAAACTTCCCTAACCTAAAGAAAGAGATGCCCATGAACATACAAGAAGCCTACAGAACTCCAAATAGACTGGACCAGAAAAGAAATTCCTCCCATCACATAATAATCAAAACACCAAATGCAATAAACAAAGAAAGAATTTTAAAAGCAGTAAGGGAGGAAAGGCAAGTAACATATAAAGGCAGGTCTATCAGAATTACACCAGACTTCTCACCAGAGACTACGAAAGCTAGACGATCCTGGGCAGATGTCATACAGACCCTACAAGAACACAAATGCCAGCCTAGGCTACTATACCCAGCAAAATTCTCAATTACCATAGATGGAGAAAACAAGATATTCCATGATAAAACAAAATTTACAAAATATCTTTCCACAAATCCAGTCCTACAAAGGATAATAGATGGAAAACATCAACATAAGGAGCAAAACTACACCCTAGAAGAAGCAAGAAGGTAATCTTTCAACAAATCCACACAAACTTAATTCCACTTCTTACAAAAAAAAAACAACAGGAAGTGACGGTTACTTTTCTTAATACATTAATTTGAAAATTAATATTACCAACATATC
>NW_022196905.1:241397271-241399305 GCF_008632895.1 Mastomys coucha
GAGGTAAAATCCTTTGGTGATGTGAGGGTCATTGAAATACAGCCTTATTACAATGAAAAAAAAAAGATTGTTTAACTTTAAGGTTAAGGTTTTAGGTTGATACTATCTTGCTTTCTCTCTTAGTCCAAAGCAGATATTTTAATTCTCAGAAGTGGTTGTACGCTCTAGCTTTGGCCTCTGTATATTTTTAATGCCAAAGATGGTTAGTGAAATTTGCTTATGTGACAGGGTTCTAACTCAAAGCTCTTGGTGGGTAGCAGAGGAAATATTACAAGGATCCTACCTCTTTAAACTGCTAATATTGCTTCTGGCAGCCATAACGTCTCATCCACATTTGCATAGTTAAACCTCTCACAGACTCTTGACTGATTCATATATGGACACTTCACTCTCACTCTATTCTTTCTCAGAAAGTCCTATGATCTCAGGAAATTGAAAGATTCTGTTTTCTGATTCATCAGACCCATAAATCTGCAGCCTGGACTCTAGCCCCCCACTCTATTACTCTCAACACACTCCATGGAAGAATATATTTACTTCTCAACTTAGACATTTCCTCTGTTCAAGAATCAAATCCATAGTAGTTGTGCCTTTCTTTGGTCACTCTTTTATTTATCCACACTTTGAAAACTTGTGCTATGCTCATATTTTTATTGCTTTCAGTGGAATAATTACTCTAACGCAAACCTTATTACCTAAACTTAAATTCCTTGAGTAAGTTTATCGGTTAATTTAGTCAACAGTCATTTATGGCTTCATCACTGTTCTATTGCTGTGAAGCAACACCATGACCAAGGCAATTCTTATAAAAGAAAGCATTTCAGTGGGGGCTTGTTTATAGTGTCAGAGGATGAATCTATTTTTATTATGTCAGGGAGCCTGGCAGCAGGTATGGCAGGCTGGTGATGGTGAAGTAGCTGAGAGTTATATCCTAATCTGCAGGCAAAGTAATGGGATTCATGGGCATTTGATACTTCAAAGCCCATCCGCAGGGACATACTTTCTCCAACATGGCCACACCTCCTAATCCATCCAATCCTATCAAAGAGTTCCTCTCCCCAGTAACTAAGCACTCAAATATATATGAGCATATGGGAGCCGTTCTTTTTCAAACCACCACAAAGCACTTACCACTGGTTTTGTGTTGGTTCTGACATTGGTGGCTTAAGGGACAAAGTGAGAGAATGAAAATAGAATTCTTTCTGAGGGACATCATGTAATGAAAATCATACATAAGGAAAACATATGGTTAGGAGAGCCTGTAGCAGGCTAATTTTAACCCATTAAAGAAATCCATGGAGATGCCCTTAGAGCAAAAGAATGCAGCTAGCATTTAAAGCTGCCACTGAGTCATTGCAGAAGCCACCACTCAATTGATCAGTTGCCTATGCTTGTGCTTGCAAGAGAGGCCAGAAATATGCTCGATATTATGGCACAAGCATTAATTCATAGTCCTTTCTAGTTCTAGCAATGGCCTGTAAACGTATCTTCCATAGCAGTCCTACAGATTAACACTTCTCTAATTGAAGTTATGGGGTGTCTTTGTTAGGGATTACTGCTGTGAACAGACACCATGACCAAGGCAACTCTTTTTTTTCACTTACAAGTTATGTATATTTTAATTATATCAAGGCTTAGTAATTACGAAAAATGATCTATGCAAACAGGTAATACAAAAATGTTAAGTTTCCACAGCAAAAAGAAGTTCAGAGGCTTATTTTTATTTTGTATTTTATTTTATTTTATTTTGTATAAAGAACAACATTTCATTGGGGCTGGCTTACAGATTCAGAGGTTCAGTCCATTATCATCAAGGCAGGAGGGTGGCAGCATCCAGGCAAGCATGGTACAGGAGGAGCAAAAAGGTCAACATCTTCATCTGAAGGCTGCTATGAGAACACTGGCTTCCAGGACATCTTCATCTGAAGGCTGCTATGAGAACACTGGCTTCCAGTACATCTTCATATGAAGGCTGCTATGAGAACACTGGCTTCCAGGACATCTTCATCTGAAGGCTGCTATGAGAACACTGGC
>NW_022196905.1:241399651-241435748 GCF_008632895.1 Mastomys coucha
GGACATCTTCATCTGAAGGCTGCTAGGAGAACACTGGCTTCCAGGACATCTTCATCTGAAGGCTGCTAGGAGAACACTGGCTTCCAGGCAGCCAGGAAGAGGGTCTTAAAGCCCACACCCCCAGTGGCACACCTACTCAGACAAGGCCACACCTCCTAATAGTGCCACTCCCTGGACCAAACCAGCACAGCCAGACATTCTAACCAACTAACAAAGTGGAAGTCTAGGACTAAAGTTCTCTAGGCACTTCTTGCATCTTTAAATACTAGTGAACTAAAATGAGATGGAAAGACAAGATCTAAGAATCATCTTAGCCACTCAACAAAAAAAAAAAAAAAGAACTAGAGGGGAAAAAAAGACTTCCTTTACAGATCAGAAATGCTATTGGCAGTAACAGAGCCATCAGCAAGCCATTTTCTTCCCTTTCTTGGAGCCTGGGGATTCACCACCAGGGATGCCTGTTGAGATAAGCAATAGTGGGAGGCAGGAAGCCTCAGGGGCAGGACCCCTGGGAAGCTGTATGTGGGAGTGGAACACTTTTACCTCAAACCTAGTGAAGAGGGTGCACTCCTCTTTCACACTTGTCATACAAACTACTTGGTATTCTCTTATGTTGATTTATTCTGAGTCCTGTCAACGTATGCTAATGTTTTTCTCAACTTCTCTTACAATTATGAAATAATTACAAGGGGTTGACATGGATATTTAGTCCCTACTTCCCTTTCTGTGCAGTGGTAGGCATTCTGCCTGAAATTCAAAGTCAGATTAGCCAACTTTTGAAATAATTTGCCTTTTATAAATCCTCCTGGTCTAGTAAGAAAGTGAAACACGTTCTTTAGAAGATGCTCATTATTTTTGTATTAATTATATTTGACTTAACAGCACTTCTTAGCTTATGAAGAATATTTTAGAAAACAAAACAATACTGTAAAAAAAAACATAAAATGTTCACAGCCTTTTATTTAAAGCACACTGATGCTAACAGTCAAGGTTAAAGGCTTAGGGCCTTTTAGCAGAGGCATATGGATTGAATTTGGGACTGAATATGGACCTGAGGGGTGATTGGAGACATAGGTTAAAAAGTGAATTCACTACAGATGTTTGCTGTGGACAAAAGGCTATGGGAAGCCTTTTAAAGTACACTAAACATTGCAAACCTTATTGTTAAAGCAATGCAAAACCAATAAAGGGTTTTTAAGCAAAGAAAATTATGTAATTAAGTTTGTATTTTAAAAATATCCCATATTACTGAATGTAATGACATGTCTTTAAGCCCAGCATTTAGGAGGCAGAGGCAGGGGGCTTTCTGCAAATTTGTAGTCATCCTTGTCCTCATTGTGTGTTCCAGGGCTAAAGAAATATATGTTGGCTAAATAAATAAACAATCCCTGTCTATATCATAGAGAATATATCTAAATGGGGATGCAGCCAGCAGGAATTAGGGGGCAATGCCTTTCCCAGGCTGTTACCTTCAGCAGGATGAGAGTTGGTAGGAGTTGAGGTAGGACATACTTCCTGGTTATCCCCTCCACCAGCCCCCCATCCCACATCTGCCCTCCTCCATCTCTTTTGCCTGTGTGAGGGTGCTTCCCCACTCACCCACAATCTCCAGTCCCACCGATCTAGCATTCCCCTATGCTGGGGCATCAAAGCTCCCTGGGAGCAAGGGCCTCCCCTCCCTTTGCTGTCAGGCAAGGCCATCCTCTGCTACATATGTATCTGGAGCCATGGATCCTTTCAGGTACACTCCTTGGTTGGTGGTCTAGACTCTAGGAGAACTGGTGGTCAGGCAAGACTATGTTGTTCTTCCAATGGGGTTGTAATCCCCCTCCGCTCCTCTAGTCCTTCCACCAGTTCCCCAAACAGGTTCCCTGAGCTCAGTCTGATGGTTGGCTCCAAGCATCCACATCTGCTTTGGTCAGATACTGGCCAGATCTGCCAAGGAACTGCCACAGTAGGTTCCTGTCAGGAAGTGCCTCTTGACCACCATGTTGGCAACAGCATTGGGTTTGGTTTCTGCAGACATGATGGATTCCCAAGGTGGGGGCAGTCCCCTGTTGGTCCTTCCTTGAGTCTCTGTTCTAGTTTTTTTTTTTGTCTCTGGTCTTTCTTGGGACAGGAACTGATTTTTGTTACAAGATTTTTTTTCTTTTTAAAAAATTATTTTTTTTGTGCTTATGCATAAACTTCTCTTTATCTTAATAATGATACCTTAAGTACATAATTGTTATGATATTCATTTTTGACTTAATGTTAATACCATATTTGCTGCTTCTTGCTGTTAAATTCAGTATAGTAATTCCTTGATTTATGCACATGATTTAACCCTTTATATGCACCCCCCGCTCAACATGGAAGACTAGATTGTTCTCCAGGTTTTGCTAACACAGGTAATTCTTTAATTGATACCTTTAGGTAGGAAGAAACTTCTTATATTTTATTTCTCTTAGAGTAAACTCCCACACATAATTTATTGGGTTAAGGTTCTCACAGCAGCAACTGAATGGCTGTATTTTATCATTTCAATTATGTCATTCAGTCAAGAGGGTTATGTCATCTCATCTCAGATTGGTTATACCAAACCTCTCACTTCAAGGAAAGGACAACAGTTTGCCCTTACTGGAATAGATGCATATTCTTAATATGGATTCATCTTTTCTATCCCAGTGTATTGTCATAATTGCTGTCCATGGGCTAACAGAACACTGTAGGCACCCTTAAAATAATGCACCAAATTACAGAAAAATAGGGAACTCATCATACAGAAAATATGCAGCTTTTGGCTTATTCTTATGGAATTTGATGGTTTGACAATGTAAGTCCTCTACTCAAAAGCAAACTATGGTCTATTAAATATTCAGTTATGAGACATATTGGGAATCAATATTTACCAGTTAAGTATTAGATCTTCAACTATAAAATATATGCTTTGAACAAGCAACTAATATATAGCACATTACTCCCACAACCACAAATTATGTGTCTGGAATCCCAGGGGTAAATGTGAAAATGAATCCTTTCATGATGGAACTCATTCAAAGATTATCTAGCCCCTGCCCTACAACTTGGAACTCTTCTGATTTGAAAGTCTTAGTTAATAATGGAGTAATGCTTTCCACAAGGAGCACAATGCCTGTCAGCTGCCTGTCAAGTTCAGGCTTGCTGTATCTCCAAACCCAGTGTGTACAGAAGGATAGCATGGCTTGAGCTTACTTTCCTTGCTAGATGATTACTCATGACCTCATGAGTAAAAATGAGTTGCTGGTAAACACTGAGTCAGAATGAACTATATGCATAACCTTGACAAGTCACTGAATAAATTGTAGAATCCCCATGGGTAATTACAAAAGTTAATAGGAAAGAGCAACAACCAAAATGGAAGACAAAACAACTAAGGAATTAGATCATATAGAAGATAACTTTGGAGCTACATGATTGATAAAAGCAGTAATTAGGGGAGAAATGGAACAGGAGAAGTTAAAATAGAAGATAGCTCAGCTAACTATAACATAGGAAAATATAGTGGACCCTCTTAATCCATGAGTGACACCTTATAAGACACTGAGGGATGCCTGAAAGCACAAAATTCCAAGCACTGTGCATTCTATTCTTCCTTTACAAATATCCCTAGGATTATGTTTCTAAACTAAAGAAAATTAGGTTAAAGTGGGTAAGAGATTAAGACCAATGACTAGCAATAAAACAGAATGTATAACAACACACTATAATAGAAGTTACTGAAATATATTAATTTATTTCCAGAATTTTCCATCTTAGGCTTCAGTTTATCAAGAGTAAGAGAAACTGTGGAAAGTAGTTCTACAAATAATGGTGAACTACTGTGCCAGTAGCACCTAAAGGACAGTTCAGTGGTAGACTGTGCACACATGAAAATGTGCACACGTGTTTTTATATTTAAATTTATGTTTTATTCTTCTCTTCACCTTTTCTCCCCATTGTTTTATACATGTATATATACATATATATATGTGTGTGTATATATATATTAATATATATCATGGTTCTTAGCATATGTAATATCCATCTGATCTTCATGGCAGAAAACTATTCTTAAATCACTTCACCATGCATATCAAGGGAAGATACATGAAATGGAAAAGTTTAGATAGTACATGGACAAAATTAAAATCCTTCTGGAAGGATTGGTATCATTCAAAAGATGCATTACTTATTTGAATGAGAGATGAAGTAGATAACTTGGCTTAGCATAAGAAAGAACTTTCTAGGAGTTCACATCGCACAGCACTAAACTGTATCTTATTGTCAATGTAATTTACTCCCAACCCTGAGAGTATAAGCATATTTAGGAAATTTAATGCACTATGTAAAAATAGGGTGTTGCTGTTCCTGCTCCATATTTGAGAAGAGTTACTCTTAGAGAGGTGTTGAGTTCACCTACCATAGTTCACAGTGGGATAACACCATCCAGTTCTAAAATCTTGCTTTCCCTTTTGATAATGACAAGAAGATTATGGGAATGTTATTAGATTTCGCCTTCTCTTTCTGCTCCTCTTGGGAGGCCAATGTGTCTTTTGTGTATTAAGCATCTTATTTGGAATTACTTTAATATATATTGAAAACGCATCATTAAGTGAAATTTTAGACTAATTATTTACTCCATTAGCCTCCAGAAATTTATAGGCTACTGGCATATTATGAATGTAACTGAAAATCAATAACTGTTAACAGTATGTCCCTTCTGTGACCCTGATTCCTCCAACCCTAGTAATATACAACTCACAATATCCCCAACACACACACACACACACACATGTGCACGCAACATACAGTAAATGCTGTTTTCATAAACGTGTTTGAATTTAAGAGGTTTTCTCTTATTGGTGTGTACTTGATACATTTTTTAAATGTGTGAGATAGTCAAATTATTTAGATACTCAGACATTTATGAACACATGAATGTGTCTAATTGTCCTATGCATCCAAGTGCATGGAGAGATTCTGTTTCTCTTGACTTGAAATACATGATCATATTTTAACTTTATGGCTGTAAAATGTTACTCTGAAGACTAATATTGAGATGTTGGTTTTATAAGATGGTCAAACTTCCCTCTAATTAGATTCTTCCAAAGTATAGAAAGTGGAAAACCCACTGAAACCTGATTAGACATGTACCATGAAAAATAATCACTTTTTCAAATCCACTGAGAAGTGATACCTGTTACTGCAGCAAAACCCAAGTGATCCCGACTGATACACAAGCCTACGGACTTTTGTGTAAGTGTGAATCTGGAACACATTTCTGAAAGATGGATAGATGGTTATTTACATTTTACATCTGCGTGATTTGGAATTTCATAACATATGCTAGTCATACAACGAGTTAGAGATAAAAGAATTAAAGGAGAAAATGATCTACATTCTTGGAGAAGACAAGTCTTTGGGTTTCTGTGGGAGAATTGGTTGGATTCTCCAGTCAGCAACTTTGAGTTTTTCCCAGACTAACATCATTTCTTCCACTACCAGCCTCATTAATTGATCTTTGGAAAAGACAGAGCCACCCTATGAAGGTAGTTCTACATACAATACCCCCAAGGTTGAGTTCCTGATTAAGGTCCAATGAAATGACTGTTATGAGACTGAGTGTTTGGAAAGAATTACCATTAAATAAACAAGAAGTATCTTTAAAGGAATTATCTCCTCTAGGAAATAAATACCACAGCTGGTTGTAATGCTAATGGACTATAGCTATTTCTAGCCTGCCCCAAATGTTAAGTGTTTGGACTGTGACAGCACCTCAGGAGGGGTGGGGGGAGGCCACATGAGAGAACATGAAGTACTACTAAAAAAAAGGATAAGAGGAAAGAGTAGAATTGAAGGTGTCATAATGAAATGGAGTTACAGACAAGATACCTGCATTGTCCAATGAACAATGACAAAATTTTGCAAAATTTTAAGGCTAAATGGTATGCTAAAACCTATCCTTTACCTGTTCTTCTATAATATCAACAAGATGATGAAGATGCTGCTTCAAAACATAGAAAACAAGAAACAGAAGTGGCCAAATTCATCCTCTTACCACGTGGTCTCATCTGTAGAAACAAATGAACAACAAAGTAATTATCCCTTTTCTTAGAATATTCTCTAACAGATAATGGAGCCATATGGGCTCTGAACATGCACTACCTTCTAAAAATGTGCTACATAATCTGGTTGTTTTACAGATTGGAAAAAAGTACCATTAAATGAAATTAAATTATTTTCCACAGCTATCAGATAGCTTCAGGTGAGAAAGAACCAGAGAGAGCCTGGGTCTGCCACAACCCTGCCTATCAGCCCCCACTGAGTACCAATTGGAATGGCATTTTACTTGTTCTCAGGACTATGCTTAGTTTTTCACAACCTTATCTTGAGGACCAGCCACTGTCCTTGATGTCTATCTTTCTGTACATCCCAAAGTTATACTTCCCATTTCTTACATACTCATTCTAACTGTACTACTTCCCATGGATGATATAATGATCTAGATCATATCATAACTTTGCTTTGCCAACATGTCCATTGTTCTAGGTAGCCATCATATGAAATCAGAATGGGCCATTGCTGAGAAGGCCTATCTACCGTGTCTCATTTCCTATAAGGTGATGTGTTAGAATGGCGGGTCACATCAGAACATACCACACACTATGTCCAAACAGTAACACATGTAAGAGGTTTAATTGAGAGGATGAGAGGGGGCAGTAGCAGAAATAGAGGAGGAGGACAGAGAGAGAGAGAGAGAGAGAGAGAGAGAGAGAGAGAGAGAGAGAGAGCTGGAGGAATGGTCCCCGTATATATATGGGTTCTGAGGTAGTAGCCATAGGTAAAGGTGGGAGGTGAACCCAATGGATTCTGGGAATATAGTGGCTGTTGCCCTGGCAACAAGTCTGTGAGACCCACCCATGTGTCGCCACAGACTTTGGATGCCCTGATGCTAACAGAAGGAGCTCGAAAACACTCTTCTGTCTTGAGTCTCATCCTTCCACCCTTTCATCCTCTAAACTGAACTCATCCCCTCAAGACCTGACATTTCATCTTCTTAGAATCCTCTTCTTGTGTCTGATTCTGTACAGGTTTGCTGGGAAAAGTGTTTGATAGTTTCTTTTCTTTTTTTTTTTTAAGATTCATTTATTATTATACATAAGTACACTGTAGCTGACTTCAGACACACCAGAAGAGGGTGACAGATCTCACTGGTTGTGAGCCACCATGTGGCTGCTGGGATTTGAACTCAGGACCTTCAGAAGAGTAGTCAGTGCTCTTACCCGCTGAGCCATCTTGCCAGCCTTGATAGTTATTTTCATTCCTCATTGACCAGACTTTCACCACCAGTAAATTGTGAAGGCCCCGAGCTCAAGGAGTCTGTCTCACTAACGTTATATCACAAGACATATGTCTGCTGTATAAATACGAGGTAGGCAAGAGGGCCAGGAAGAATTAACAAGAGCTTCAAGAAAGAAAAGAGAAGAAAAGCAGAATGGGAAGAATACAGCATATCAGCCATTCTCTGTCTCTTAGTCCAGAGCCTCTTCCCTCACTTGATGCTTATTTTATCAGACACTCAAAAGTAAAGTAAAAGAAACTGTGTGAGAGCTTGATCATTAAGGATAATAATATTAACAAAGCATGTTCTTCAAACCTTAGAAGAAATCTTAATGGAATTTCTATAATAAGGAACTCATATAGAACTTATTGATATTAGAGGTTGGATGCTGAAATACTATAACCATAGAACTTGACAAAAACCTTAATTTCTTATCACATTATATCATCTTTAAGTAATGCTCACACACACTATTTTCTGTAGTATTGAGAACTATCTAAAACACTAAGTTGAGCATATTTTACTCTTTCAGTCTCCTAGAAGAAGTAATAGATTTTTTGGAGAAGTGATTCCTCAAGGCCACCTTGCAAATCACACACACACACACACACACACACACACACACACACACACACACACACACACAAACCCAAAAGTGCCTCAATGCAAATCCCTGAACTTCTGGTCATTAAACTTCCCTTTTCTTCACACCCTGCTGAGCTACTGTGCTTTAAACAAAAAGTCAAGGAAACTTCCTTGAACCTGCATGGCAGCCTGGGTTAGGCTGCCCTTTGTTTGGGAATTTTTATTCAGTTTCTTATCCAAGTTATAACAGCACAGTATGGACCTAATAACCTTCTTTAACAACAAGAACAGTGATGATTTATTTGTCTTACATTTTTTTTCTATCATCTTAGAATAACTGTTTGCAAAAGTCTTTCCTGAAATTATAAGAGCCTTAAAGGGGAAAGAATGCACTGATTCCCTAGAATCAAACACTCTTTTCACAATCAAACAACATTAAATGAAGATTTGAAACACTCTTTAAACTCATGGAAGAATTGTATTCATATAAGTAATTCCTATCTAAAATATATGTGTCCCCAAAACTTTGAGGCAACAGCTTACATCATCAGTCCATTCAGTCAATTAATCACTTGATAAACAAAAAGATCCTAAACAGAACCAGACATTTTTTATAGACAGGATAACAATCCCAAATCTAGAATTATTTAAATGTAGATGACCCTCCCTTCCTCTTTTTTCTTAATCTCTTTCTTCAATTCTTTCTACGTTTCTTCTGTTTAGGTTTGAATTGCTGTATTGATGGGAATCTCATTACTTCCTGAGGTCCCTAAGGTTCAGTGGTTTGCAACATCTATGGGACAGTTTTCTGGGGGAAATACAATTCCCTCACTCTTGGGGCATGGCAGAAACATGGAGAGGCCAACTAGTTAGGGGCCTTTGTAAAGCTCCCCTGTGGTCCTGCATTAGACTAGCAGACTCTGACACCCCACCTCCCGTTTTAGACAAAAGAGACCCAACCATAATTAAATAGTCATAGAAATTCCTCATAGGCTTTTGCTTTTAAACATTCAGAAGGACACTAATTAGGTGGGAGCCCTTCCCTGCCAAACTCCCCAAGCACAGAGGGAGGGCTGCCCTCCAGGATTCCTCTCTAACTAGCAGTAGTGTGTGACCCCCTCATTGATTCCATAAATTGTGTTTGCCCCACTAATAAAGCCTAACGTGGGAGCCAACAGACTGCCTGCCTGTCTCTTTCCAGGGGACACTGCTTTCCCCAGTGTGCACTGCTGGGCATGAATGACCCTTTTGTCTTCATTGCAAATGTTTTGGCAGGGCTTCTGAAAACAGTAGCAAATGAAAAACCACATGGTTCTAATTGTTTTCTCTGGGATCACACTGATTTCTTTAGTGTGTCCATCTCACAAGGGTGGAGCCTCTGGTGCCTGGAGATCTACCTCTGCTGTAGACTTCTGAGCTAATTCTCAAAAACTAAGCTTTTAGAAGTACCAAAACATACACAATTGTTCTAAAAAGAACTTGTTCTTTGCCCAAGTTCCAATGATTATCTGGGTAAAAGCTTCAGGGTGTGATTTCCCTCCTGGTTAAAAGACACACTGAACCACGGAAAGATACCTATCTTAGAGATACTGCTAAAGCCTTCCAGAGAGACTTACAATGGGGACGGACAACCAACCAGAAGTAGAAGGAAGAGAGGGAACAGGGTGGAGAAAGTTACCATTCTTGCACTGTGCAGACATTTCTTTGGATGGTCACCTTGTCACCTGTATGTGGTTAGGGCTTCTCAATGGTTGGCATTTTTGCTAGGATAATTCTTTGTTCCAAGGCCTTTCCTGAATTGAATTTGAACTGAATTCAATTGAATTTGAAGTGTGTGTCAGCAGCCAGATCCTCACCACTAAGTGCTGGTACTAATGTCCCATCTCTTGCAACAATCCAAAGTGTCTTTGATTTGTCAAAATTCCCCTCTGTTGGAGGGGAGAGTAGGAGGTTAAATTCCTCCATGTTTAAGACCCACTGAAGTTGCTAGATGAAAAAAAGATAAAAATAATTGCAGAAACATTTGGTGTAAATTGGTACGGGCCTTGGCAATTATGAAAGACTTTTTTGGCTTAGCCTAATATTACCTTTGTGATCTCTGCCTGACTCCCACTCCCTCCATGACTACAGCATAGAGCCAGGTATGCAAAGTGTATGAATTAAACAGTAAGGACTATGAACATCATCCTTGGGACTTTTTTGACCTCTGGAAAGATGGCAGAGTTCTGGTTGGAGCACTGTTTCTACTTGCACATCTTCTGGACTTAGTTGGTGCAACTCATGTCCACAAGCTCTGTAATTTCCTGCCTCTATTCCTTAGTTCCAGGAACAGCAGGAAATGGGAACTCTGGCACTACCCATGACCCCTTGACTCCCTCCTGGGGTGCACACATGCCAGGGGCTGAGAAGGAAGGAGGAGGATTCCCATGAAAAAAAAAGAAGGCTGCTGACATTTTAACAACCACATTTGGCAAGCCATTGACCAGTCAAGGCCATAGGTCAGATTCCCAGCTCTGACACACAAAATGAAAGTCCTCATGGTGCCAACAGATACCTCAAGCCTCTAGTTACACCCAAAGTTCTTATGCTTGGAATGGTGAATCACCCACATACCATTGCTCTCCTTCTTCTCAAGGCACGAGGCTACACCTGCTTGTTTTCACTGATTGCTGACGATGGCAGGTTATCCCCACCTGCTTCCAACAGCAACTCTCTGATCCCTCCTTTATGATCCAGTGACATCTCCCTGATGCTCCCTTCAAGCCAAGGTTTGCAGCAGCAGCCCTACTGTCCTGCCATAAAACCAGGCATGATAACACAAGTCTGAAAGTCCAGTGCTTCAGCACTAAGATGAGAGTGAGAAGTGAACTGGCCAGTTAACCAACGCAAAGCTGAGTGCAGCAATAAAACCCTTGTCTCAAACAAGGTGGAAAGTGAGCAACAACTCCTGAGGTTGTCCTCTGACCTACATGCATACACCACATACTGACTTATTTGTACTCACATGAACATACATTCGTCATACACACACACATACAGAGGGGGGAGAGAGGGAGAAGGAGAGAGAGAGAGAAGATTTCATTCCTGGAAAATGTAAATGCATTGGACCATGGAGTTGAAAACACAACTGTAGTCAAAATGAATAAATCTGGTTCAGAGTAGTAAAGCATGCCTGTGATCCTAGCAATTGGGAGGCAGGGCCTCATGTGGCCTCAACAGCCACTAAGGCAAGACCCTAACGAGATTTCTCAGGCTTGAAACAAGGAACTATACAAGGAACTATACAGCCTCTGTAGCAATGAATAGGTTTGTGGCTAAGGAAACGTAAAAGGAGAAATGCTGAGGGCTCCAGGCATTCTATGTCTAGCCAGACTAACATTCCTGGCTACTATCCCTAAGTGTATTGCAAAGATTTCACAAGACCCTGTTTATTTCTCCCTTGTCAGGGAGTGTGGGGGTGAGAGTCGGGGGACACGTGTTCCTGGCTCACAAACAAAATGCTTTGTTTCCTTATCATTGCACATAAAATGGGAGTAAACAGGCAGAAGCAGTGCTGGAGGAGGAAAAGAGAGGCTCTTTGGTGTGGGCCAGTCTTCAGTTTAAATCCCAGCCCTGCTGCCCACTAACAATCTGTGTAATTTGGGAACAGATCATTTAATTCTACCAAGCACCAATATCTTCCCACATAACTGGATATAACCCCTTCCTCATGGATTATGAGTGCTACTGTTCCTGTATTCAAGGCCAAACATAAGGGTTACTTCTTTGTTCCCGCTCCATGGTTGATCCCATATACTGGGTAAAACAAATCCGGATATCAACAGCAATAGTGATGCTGCCAATATACCTCAGCCTAAAATTTATCCTTTATCTTTGAGAACAAAATCAAAATGAGTAAATGCTTGCTTGGGGAAGCCAGCTCATGGGGACCATATGTTGAAGCAAGCCATGGCAACATGCCACATCACAAACCCTAGAAAGGAGTTTGAGTCTTCCTTTCCTAGATTGAAGGTGTTTGCTTGCATCAGAGAGGCTTCTGGGGGAGAAACTAGGACATAAAACGTTCAGAGTTGTATACAAGTTTCAAAGACAAAGGAAACCACCCACTGGGCAGTCTAGAGAAATGGGAATAGTTACAGGCCTGTGCAGCATTAGGAAGACATACTAACTAGGAAGCCCTTTAACAAACAGAGCTGGACATTACTCGGAGAGGTATACATTTCTATCTTGCACTAGGAGCTACACCAACCATGCTGTTTTGGCAAGTTTACTTTATCTTTGCAGTAATTATCTTGGTTACTTTGTCCCTGCTGTTACTCAATGCTTGACAACAACAACATTTGGAAGAAAGTATTGCTTTTTTGCTTACAGTTTTATGACACAGCTCATCAGGGTTGGAAAGTCTTGGTGGCAGGAGCATGAAGTGGTTGGTTGCATTGCACCTATAGTCAGTACATGGAGAAGGATAGAATTGGCATCTGAGTTTATGCAGCTTTCTCCCTGGGACTCCATTGGAATAGTGACAGCCCTCATCAGGGTTGGTGCTCCTGCTTTGATTAACCAATGTCTGAAACTCCCTTGTGAGCATTCAGATGTATCTCTCAGGTAAGTCTAGATCCCACCAAGTTGGCAGTCTCTATTATCCAGCATAGTAACTTGATGATATGCCTTCTTATCTCCATATCCTGGCTTTTACTTATAAGAAATTGCCACCTCAAGGTCATATAGTCAAAAAGGTGACTTGAGGATTTGAGCCTCCAGATCTGTCTTATTTTAACTGTTCTATGCCGCTAAACTTGCTAGGCCTTAGAAGTATGGATATGAAGTACAGTAAATAAATATCTAGCTAAACAACTTTTCAGAGAAGCAACAAAAAAATTATACAAATATACTTGCAGATATTTTTCAAGATAAGTATATCTCAACTAGTGTACTTTTAAATGTATTTCTTGATTCTCTTCCATGCCAATTTATGTGAACTTCTTGCGTTTTATCTGACAGCACTCCTTAGGAGGCTCGGGTGGCAAGGAACAGATGACAGGACTGGTATGTCAAAAGCTCTTCACAAGCACCTTCATAAAAACACACCTGTTAGAAGTAGAAAGTCATGTCTTTCTTCCTAAAAGATTCTTAGAAATCTGAAAGTAAGACTAGCAGAGTTAGTTTTACAGTCTTAGAAGAACACAGAACACTGAAAACTCCTAAAGAGTTTTTTAGGATAATTTTCTCTGTGAATCTGACCTAGGTTTAGACACCCATGGATGTCCACATTGAGAGATGCTAATTGGAGCTGGCAGTGGAGTGCTCCTTGGGGAGCTAGTGCTATCTGAGCAAATTCAAATGCACCACACTTATCTTTTTCTGAATAGCTATAGGTCTCATTAGAGGACCAAACTCACTGGAACACACTTGTAAGACAGCTGCCATGTTGGTACTTTATGCATGACATTTCATTCAATTTTTTTGGCCTTACTGTGAAGTGGATTGACAAGCCCATTTATTGACTGGTGGATGTAGATTGCTAAATCAAGGCCACAATTCTAGAGTAGGAGAGATAAATTTGATACAGATCCATTTATTTGAACATTACAGCTACTATTGTGCTGTCTGCATGAAGTGTAATGATGGAGATTTTGTAGATATGTAGTTGGGTTTTCCACAAACAAAGCTTGGGTCACTAATTAAGCTACCTGCTTCTCTGTACACACTGTGACTCATCTCTCAAGCTCCCAGTCAGACTGGCAATATTTTTGCATATTATCTGATGCTCTCAATAACATCCAGTTCCTCTACTCTGTACCCCAAATCATTCCCTAATTTGGATTCAGATTTGACCTCTCACTGTAGGAACTAGACATTTTCTTCCTTGTATGTATAATGCCTCTCACTATTACGAGAGTACTTGCATATCATAATGGTTATGATCATAAACCATGAAGCTCTACTTTTAGTTTACCATTAATGGCTTGGAATCATTGAACAAATTGCATAATGTCTCCAAGCCTCAGTTTTCTTGATTTATAATTAATACTATAACTCTTACCCAAAGATGTTGAATAGCTTTAAGTCCATAAGTCACTGAAGACACTGTCTATTGTAAAGTAAGTGACCAAAATACATTTCATTGTTGGTATTACTGCTTATGATAGCAATCAGGATTTTAATTTTCAGTAGGTGCCAAGCACAGAGATAAACTTATACACACTATCTAATATAATTCTTACAATATCTTTAAGGGTTGGTTGAACTAGCGTTAGCTACTGAATCAGAGTGAACAGGCAAACATTGGCTGGCTAAGGAGCCAATATATTTTCAAACCTGGCCCTCTACGCTTTCAGATTTCCTACCTGTTTATTACAGTTTGTTGAATGTGGTCTAAAGTAATAGCTGATTTAAATGTCATCATTTTCTTTATTAGTGTAACTCACAGATGTTACCAAATCGAAATCTCTGTGAATACACATAAGAATTTGAATAGCAAGGGTTTTAGTGAGACCATGATAATAACCTCAACTTAGCTTTTAGATTTTCAGAAGGTTTATTTTCTATTCTATAGATATGTGGTGTTTATGTATGCATGTTCAGATATTCACAAGGGTGTGGACGTACATGTATTCATGTACCTGTGCACATGTGCGTATGTATGTCTTGAGCCCTGCAGTTGACATCAGGCATCATGTTTGATCACTCCTCATTTTATGTATTGAGACATGGATACTCACTGAACCCATAATTCGTCAACTCTCAGCAGTTTAGATAGAGGTGTTGGTATTTTCCAGGCCTGCTCTGCTTTAATGCAGGTTCTGGAGAAGCAAACTCCAATATTCATACTTCTACATCAAGTGCTCTATCCACTGGGTCATTTCCCAAATCTTTATGAATAGATTTGTACATCAAATAATATTACTGTTGCAGGCCTTGGATTTCTTCCTAAACCATAAGAGCATAAGTTCAAATTAATTAATTGAAAAAGAGTATTATGTATTCAAATCTCTCATCTTTCATTTATGCTTTAATATAATTTGTAAAGATTAACAGAACGTTTGACTAATCTGAGCTTGAATGGCGATAGGAAACAAAGGACATATTATTAGATACAGAATATGCCATGTAGTACCCATCAGGGTCTGTGTTCCTGGTGACCCTCCAAACATCTGGCAACAACCAAATAATTTACTTCAAGTAAGTGTCTATTTAGCTAGCTGTGTTATCATTGGGATGTTTGTTATTGTAGATCTCTAGTCTACAAAAGGACTTAGACAAATAATTTTGCAAATGAATAGGACAGAATCTTTTCTGAAACCCTCAAGTAGGATTTGTCCCATCTATAGGGAAATAATTAAGCACTTCATTCTATGATCTCCAAAGATCAGCATCATAAAGTAGTGTTCTACATAGACATTCAAAGAGAAAAATCAGCACTTATGAGAAATTTGTATGGCACAGGTAGATAAGGTATATAATTTATAATCCATCCAAGGCTATATCCATAAAGACCAGGCTTTACCACTTGACCATAGGCAGATTTCTTAGCTTCTGTGGACACCAAAATCTATACCTATAAATCTGCGAAAGTCACCCCCCCACAATTGTGACAGGTGTCAAGTAAAGGCATGGATGTACAAGTGTGTGTATGACTAGTTTTCACTGGCATTGCCATTGGTCTGGCGACTTGATTTGGAAGGGTCACTCTCAACTGTAGTCACAGCCCACTGATGAAATAATGGCTCTTTTTATCAAACTTATAACTTCTTGGACCATCAACATTCAATGATTCGTATCCTTTGCTGTTGAATATTGTTGATTCACTAGGGTTTCAGCTATGAGTAAAAAAGATCAGGATAGAGCTATAAAACTATGATTACATTGCTTCTGCAACTTCCCAAACTCAGCTGGTTATAAACTGATGCAGGGCATTCCCTTTCTAACTATCTACTGCTGTTTTGATTTCATAAAGCTACTAAAAACATCCTGCACTGCTTTTATATACATCAACACTTTTATAGCTCTGGGGTTGTAATAAAAGACAGTTTGTTGGAAGCTAAGAATTTTGTGTTGTGTTGTTTGTGAATATGTGCTTGTTTTTTTTTTTTTTTTTTTTTTTGAGCAGGAAAAAAATGAAAGCCAACGAGAAACAGGACATTTCTATCTGTGTCCCATCCAATCAGTTCATATTCCTCCATGATGCCAGAGTGTTTTTCCTAAAAATCTATTGATAAACTATTCATCTGCTAGACAGTAGATGATTCCCAATTGCTTTGATTGGAAAGCTTTGTGTCCTTGGCTTGAAATACAAAAATGGTTAGAATCTGATCTCATTCTCATAAAGAAAAAAAAAGACTAATTTGTTTTCCATTGTCTCTAATACTTATGATGTAAAATATAACATGGTTTTTTTCTGCTCACTTTAATAATCCACTCTGCCTTGGTTCTGCAACTCATTGTCACTTATACATAAAAACTAAGCTTTCTTTGATGGAATTGTCTACTATGCTGGAGATTGAGCCTATAGGTATCGTGCCTGCTGGAATAACACTGTATCACCGAGCTGTGTCCCTAGACTTTTACATTTTAGCTTGAAAACGGGCCTTGCTGAGTTGCCCAGGCTAACTTTGAACTTGCTTTGAATGCCAGGAAGTCCTTGAATTTATGCCCTTCTTGCTTTAGAATCACTTAAATAACTTGGACCATAGGAAGACACCAAGGCTGGTTTTAAAAACAAAACAAAACAGAATCAAACCCAGCAACATTGTAAATGAGCTTTCTATCGACTTTCTAATGAGTGACTAGCACTTCTTCAAACACAGTCATAGTCTTCTAAGTCACTAAGTTCTGCTGTTGATTTTAATCTTCACTCACATGATTCTCCAAATTGAAATTCACATTTCCCTTGGACTAGGAAATCGATATGTTCTTTATTCTACAACGCACCTGTGGTACAAGTTGTGTGATGATACTTTATAAAATAAAAAGACTCTCTGAGGGAACTAAGAAAATCCCACAGAAATTAAGTGACTTAGACCCAGCCACATAGAAGACCTAACAGAGTATTTGGAGCTCACTACATCATGCTTTCCAGGAACAGTGGAAGGAAGAAGGGACTGGATGGATGGATGGATGGACGGATGGATGGATGGATGGATGGATGGATGGATGGATGGATGGTGGATGGATGGATGGATGGATGGATGGATGGTGGATGGATGGATGGTGGATGGATGGACATATGCATTCATTCATGAATGCCTGTAATCACAGTAAATGTGTGTCAAATTGTGACTCAAAGAATAGAAACATTAACAAGACCTGCTGATTGTTAGGTAAATAACAACCATGTCAGCTGGACAGTGGTGGCACATGCCTTTAGTCCCAGCACTTGGGAGGCAGAGGCAGTTGGATTTCTGAGTTCGAGGCCAGCCTTGTCTACAGAGTGAGTTCCAGGACAGCCAGGGCTATACAGAGAAACCCTGTTTCAAACAAACAAACAAACAACAAAAAACTGTCGTGTCTAGCTGGTATACACAGAAATTCGTCTCTGGTCCCAACCACACTCAATAAATGATCACCCACTAAATCTTGGCAGAGTACACAAGAAAATTCTAGGAAAAAAATAACATTATTTGATTTCTAGACAACAATAAAACTTATTTATCTAAAATTAATTTTTTGTTATACATATTTATGATATGTATCTACATGCATGTATACATGTATGCACATGCTCTAGACATACAGAATTGATGTGACAGTTTGAGGGAGTAGGTCTTCTCCTTCGTTTTCTTGGAAGCTTAACTCAGGTCATCAGAATTGGTGACAGCAGTTTTGCCCTTTGAGCCATGATTTCACTGTCCCTAAAGTTAGACTTTTAATCAAAACCCTTGGCTCCATTATGTCCTCCTGCAATGAGAGTTTTTCCTTTTCTGTTTCTCTCCCATTCAGACCCTAAAATCACTTCCTTAACATAGTCAGATCCAAAGACAAATAGAAATAGTGATTTAAACTATGATGTGTCCATTAGCTAGTAACACTGTCTCACCCTGGGGAAAATTGTAGCCTAGGCATTTCTCACAGGGTTGTGTGACCTAGCAAGTGACTGTAGAGACCCTGGTAGACAACATCCAACAATAGTGCTGGCAACTACAGCAGGAAATTAGTATGGGTAATTCTAATTCCTACAAAGTTTCTTGTCTACATTTAGTTCCTTTGTCTTACAAGTTTAGACAAGGTTTAGGACATTGTCTAATTGATATAAATAATATTAGCTGAGGCTGGCTGGTATGACTGACAAAATATCACACAGAATGTATGGTAAAGACAGGCTCTGATCTGCAAGACATTTGTAGTCTAGGTAAACACACACACACGCACATACATGCACACTCATGAAGGGACTTATCATTTTATGTCACATCTCCCCACATTAGATCATTGATATTATTCAAACTGAGCAATATGATTATCAGTGGCTAATCATCCTCACAGGAACCTGGAAAGCATTCCTTTCTTTCTTTCTTTGTAAGCACTTCTTCTAATAAGTATAACAGCACCCTCCAATTATTGCTAAGAAGCCATTATGGGGTTCTTCACATCCATATCACCTCCAACCTTTTACTACATCTTCCTCTTTTGAGTACCTGAGATGTAAACAAAATAGTTACATGAACTCAGCCCTTGATGTTGGTAGTAGCCCAGTGATTAGTTATAGATCACACAACCCAGCAAGGCACATGAACTGGGACAAAAATCAGATCAGTAATTCCCAGTGCTAGAGTATAAAGTCATTAAAGGACTGGAAACCTGAACCCTACTCCTATGGTGGGTAAAAAACTACCTCCAAAATACCCCTTGACTAAGCACAACAGGTGAGGCTTCTGGACCTCAGCATCCCTATGTACAGGCTTCATATAAGCTCACCTGCCCCTGGCTATTCTAAAAGTCCCCTGAATGGTCCATGTATTTCAATGTTTTCTATTGTTAATAATACAATACCATAGCCTAATTTTAAAGAAAAGAGGTTTCTTATGCCTCTTATGTGTAAAAGTCACATATGGTAGATGCCCTCTTGATCTTTCTCTCTCCTTCTACCTTCACCTTTCTTCCTGCCTTTCCCCATCTCCCTGTCTCCATGTTTCCCCATTTGCCTCTCTATAAAATGCCCGTTTTATATCCCACAGTGGGGTTTAACCTCCAGTGTAAATTTCAGAGGGAAGAAGCCATATTCAGACCACAGCACCCCCCTCATGAGATTTCAGATACACCAGAGTCTTTTGTAAGGGATCCCATTTTGAGTCCAAATACACAGCTCTTCCTAAACCACCTACGTCAATCACTGGTGTTCCTGTAAGAGGTGACTGTAACCTTTAATGGGAAAATGTAATGCTTAACCTCACACTTGTCTTCTCATATCCTGTACATGGAATACATAAATAGAGCTTTATATGAGATTAAACTAAGACAAAGGCTGGAGAACCTTCCATGTGCTCTTACCTAGTAATGATATTAGGAGTCAGAATGATTCATGCTCCCAAAGGACTGCACTCCCTCTGACTCTGGGCTTAGATACATACTACCAAGATAAATAAAAAGTGTTTCAGAAGATATGATCAGAAAAGAGGGCAAAAGCACTTACTCTCACCTGTTCCTCCCATTTAAAAATTACTTGGCATTTTGGTGCTAACACAGAGAAGAAATGGGTAGAAAACACTCATAGAAACAGACTTGGAGTTTATCTAGATTCTGTCACCACCACATTACTCTGGGCAAGCTCTATGTTACCTCCTCCAAACATTCTGGTTTCTTCACCTCATATGACACTGGTGACAGAAAGAAGCACCTGGGAAGTAGCACTTTATTAAATATTAAAAGTCAACATAAAGTAAACAAGGAAGTCAGAATAGTCCTTCAGAACACGGACTCTGAAAAAAGACAGATCCAGGCTGGAATTTTTAGCTTGGCCAATTTCTATTTCTGTGACCTTGGATAACTCAACTTTTTTCCTTCTTTCCTAACTTCATGTTAACTAAGAATTATAACACTGATTACATGTCACTGAGAATAACTGTATGTATATAAGTCTAAAGAGTTAACTATTATTAAATGTAGGAATATAGTAACATAACTACATGATGAGGCTCTTTTCCCAGACTTCCCTGGGATCCAACCGTTCTCTTCTTTTATAACTATAATATTAATTTCAGGTATAGGTATGATTTGAGTACCAGACATTCAACAACACACCTTTAAATCTAGACCCCTCCAATCCCCAACAAATGCCCTTCTTATCTCTTAAAATGCAAGCTTTATTTGCTTCACATTTTCCCCAAACTATGAAGCATATGGTATTTCATCTGCTTCCATAAAATCTAAAACACATGCAGATGTTCTTCCCTCCAAAATGTTGGACTTAGAGTCAAAGGATATGGCTCTGAATTCTGCCTCCCCTGCTTAGTAACCATGAGTGCTGAATCAAAGTGCCTCTTCTCACAAAGGCTTGGTGTTCTGTCATCAATGGAACAGTAGTGACATGATAATTATAGTAGTCACAATATTGACAATAACAATGATGGTGAAACAAGGGTTAGTCACAATGATGACAATAACAATAATGGTGAGACAAGGTTCTTCACAAGTTTATTAAGAAGATTGTCCTCTCTATTATATAATAATGGGAACATTGAGACCACTATGTCCAATTAGCCTTAGTGCTTGTGATTGGGAAACCAAAGCTCAAGGAGATGTCAAATGGCTCAAATGAATCTATACTGACTATCAAGTCAAATTTCAACACCTTTCATTGAAATAACCAAATATTTGACACCTGTTAGCCTGTGGCCTATTTCTGGTCTGACTTGAGGATGAAAGGTCCACTGAACTGCAACTAAAGAACTTGGTCATCTGTGCCTTAATCAACAGCAGGCTCATCTCTGGTGGTATTAAGAGGCAACGACCAATAAGACAGAAGGAAACCTGAATGAGCCTAGTCATTCGAATCCAGAAGGAACAGAAGGACCTATGGAACACTCTAGCTAGAACTCTGTATTGTCATGAGTCTATCAAGACTGAGTGTTTGCACAGATTTTCCAGGAAAATAAAATGAGGAGGTAAAACATAATAAAGTAAAATTTCTAGATCCCCAAATTAATGCTCTTGGGTCTGGCAGGCACAAGTCATCTTTATTATGCTACTTTCATGTTGGGTATTCGTTCTAATGCTTTGAATTAAATCAGACCCCCAAAGTAGGATTCTGTGTGTCCAACCACTGAAACCTTGTCCACAATTGTTTTTTGATTGATCAATAAAGAGCCAATGGCCAATGGCTGGACAGTTAGACTGAGGCAGGACGTTTGGATTTGTGTGGGCTAGGAACTGGAACAGAGGAAGGAGGAGATCACCATGACAAGGATGAAGAAAGACCAGACGTAAAAGTCCACTGACATGTGAGAACAAATTGTGTTTTGGGTAGCAAAGAAGAAATGTAGATGTTATTTTAATTTTTTATTGGATATTTTCTTTATTTACATTTCAAATGTCCTTTCCCAATTTCCCCTCTGAAAAAAAAAAGAAAAAAAAACTCTGTTTCCTCTCCCCTTCCCCTGCTCACCAACCCACCCTCTCTCGTTTCCTGGTCCTGGCATTACCCTACACTAGGGCACAGAACTTTCAAAGGACCAAGGGCCTCTCCTCCCATTGATGACTGACCAGGCCATCCTCTGCTATACACATGCTGCTGGAGCCATGAGTCCGACCATGTGTACTCTTTGGTTGGTGGTTTAGTCTCTGGGAACTCTGAGGGTACTAGTTAGTTCATATTGTTGTTCGTCCTAAGGGGCTGCAAACCTTTCAGCTCCTTGGATCCTTTCTCTAGCTCCTTCATTGAAGACCTTGTGCTCAGTCCAATGGATGGCTGTGAGACTCTACTTCTGTATTAGTCTGGTACTGGCAGAGTTTCTCAGGAGACAGCTATATCAGGCTCCTGTCAGCCAGCACTTGCTGGCGTCCACAATAGTGTCTGGATTTGGTGATTGAATATGAGAAGGATTCCCAGGTGGAGCAGTCTCTAGATTGTCCTTCTTTCAGTCTCTGCTCTATACTTTGTCTCTGCAACTCCTTCTATGGGTATTTTGTTCCCCCTTCTAAGAAGGAATGAACTATCCACATTTTGGCCTTCCTTCTTGAGTTTCTTGTGGTCTGTGGATTGTATTTTGGGTATTCCAAGCTTCTGGGCTAATAACCATTTATCAGAGAGTGCATACCGTGTTTGTTCTTTTGTGATTGGGTTACCTCACTCAGGATGATATTCTCCAGATCCATCCATTTCCCTAAGAATTCCATAAATTTATTGTTTTTAATAGCTGAGTAGTACTCCATTGTGTAAATGTATCACATTTTCTGTATTTTAAAAGATGTTAACTCAGAAGTACCAGAGGGGAGTGTTTGCTAGCAGCAAGAACTGATGTGTGTGTGTGTGTGTGTGTGTGTGTGTGTGTGTGTGTGTGTGTGATCTAGAGGGCTCTGATGGGAGACTGGGAGTGCAACCCACCGGGAGCCAAAGTAGTATAGCTAAACTTGCTGCTACAGTTTCATATGAGGTGTCCCTATGAATCAGTAAGATAATTTGCGTAAGCTGATAGATGTGCTTCAGATGACAATTCCACCTTTGTCAATTCCTACTTTGGTGAAATACACCTAGGCAAGGAGAGATCCAACATCTTCACAACTGAATGCTTTAATGTAGTGGAAATGTGTTGTTCCACAAAATAGTAATATCTGTGTTCTTATTTAATTGATACTATACTATTCAAGGCCTTTTATGGCTAGCTAAAAACCAATTTGGGGATTTATTGAAAGTTTCCTGAGTGTCCATGAAGTTGGTGTAGTTGTTGGACCCCAAAATTTGGTGAGGTAGATAGCCATGGAGATGCTAAAGTCCCTTCTACTCAGAGAATGAGTTCACAGACCTTAAGTTTAGAACTATGCTATCTAGTTCAGGAACCACTGGAGATAAACTATAAATGGAAAGGTAATTTTAAAAATTTCAATGTGCTTAATTGCAATAGAATAAAATTTTTATTTGGGGGTTGATGATATTTTCAAAGCAACGGAAACTCAGTTCCAGGTCTCCCTGATCAGGAACCACCTCTCATCTTCATGAAGCACCCTGCTGAAGAATTCCCTCCGCTGACATATTTAACTACCTCTTCTGTACTTTTAGGATGCAAGTCTTCCTATCACAATGCTTTAATTTTCAGGGGAAATAATTTGATGAACCAGGTTTAGATTCTGTAATGACTATCTTTGATCTAAGAGCATCAGTTCATTTAATGCAAGCCACTCCTGGCCTCTAAAATAAATGAGATTCTCCCACAGACAGTATGAGAATCCCAACCTCCAGACACATCAAAGGTAATGTATCTGTATCATGTCTTCAGAAATCTTCCTGTTCAACCTTCATGATACTTATATACCCTGGGACTCTAATATATGTAAGAGCAATAGAGAAAATAGCACATGAGACATGTGACAGCAAGAAACACTTAGCAATAGACTTGGGTACATTTTCCTGCATCTTGTCTATTACATACATAATCTTCTTTTTTGTAATTTAATTTATTACAAAAGGTATCTTTATTTATTTCATTATTGTTCACTTGGGACAACACTCATGAAACATCCCAATATAGATTACTCTTCTTTAAGGAGACCCTTAGGACAAGTGAACAAAAGAAAAAGCAAGGCGGGGGGGGGGACACCTTTGTGTCTCCTTATCTCAAGATGTAACCTAATGTATCTGAGGCTCAGTGGCCAAAAGGAAGGTTTATTTCAAAACTAAAGAAGACTCTGAGTGCATGGTGTGCTTTTCAGCAGGCAAGTTCAAAAGAGGCACAGGGAAATCAGGGGAGGCTCCATTCAGAAGCTTTTGTGCAATCTATGAAAAGAAGCTATCCAAATAACAAAGAAATTGAGCACATAAAACTAATTATTGGAGTCATTTTTAATTAACCTGCCAAGATAAATAATCCCTGGAACATTTGTTCGTTGTAGGAGTTTTATCACAAGGAGCAAATAACCATTGCTTTTTGTACTCATTGGGTCTGTATTGACTGAGCATCATCAAATCCTTATATTGAGTTGTTGTGTTGGTAAACAGCCTGAGAGATTTAGTTTCCCTCCCAGTTTCCAGTTTCTCCTTCATTCCCTTAAATTCCTCACAGAATATTTGGGTCTTCTGTAGCTCCACCTACCTGTACAGCAATGTTTCTCAGAGTAGATCCTTTCATGCTCTGCCCCAAAATACCCTCACACCCTGTCCAGAGACTGCTTCCACCTCTGGACAGCAGGCAGTGAACATCACTCATGTAGATTCATCCACCTGACAGCCTTTGAAGGTCCTGGAGTCTCGGTTCTGCCTGAACATTAGAATCGTCTATGGTGCTTTTAAAAAGACCTAGTCCAGCTGCACTGCAGACCGATTAAACCAGCATGTCTGAGGACGGGACTAGCATCAGTAAACTTTAAAGCTCCCCAGATGGCTGCAAAGATTACTTGACTGGCAAGTTCGTGGACAGCAGCACAGGCACAATTCAGAGCTTGTTAGGAATACAGAATCACAACCCCACACCCAGACTGCCTGAACAAGAATTTATTCTTCCTTGAGACACCCCATGTGACTCGTTTGTACATCAAAAATTAAAAAGCATGGCTGGACGAGAAGTCCTCAAGCATGAGCATACATCACATGTGTCTGGTAATCTTGAGATATTGTATATGGCTACAGCCTAAGCCCAGACACCTTGATTCACCGAATCTAAGCTGGGGCTTGAGAATCAGCATTTCTACTGGTTGGTCATTTCAATCGATGACCACATGGCAGACATCATGATAATTCCTATTAGACATTATCATAACTTTATTTAATTTTTATTTAATATTCAATAAATTACCCAATTTGTTCAGTATTATTTTTAGATCATGGTAACATTTTCAGACAGAGAAGATATTGGAAAGGTAGACACAGTCTCTGATTTTTGTGGAACTCCTTAGAGACTAAACAATTAACAAGAAAACTACCCATTTACTAAAACATAAAGCAAAGATGATGTTAAGTGTCATCCTGCTGGATGACTTACCAGGACAGGAGAGATGAGGTTTTATGAAAACTAAGAAAGAATATCTAAG
The DNA here is from genome assembly GCF_008632895.1 of Mastomys coucha. Classification (NCBI taxonomy): domain Eukaryota; kingdom Metazoa; phylum Chordata; class Mammalia; order Rodentia; family Muridae; genus Mastomys; species Mastomys coucha. The sequence continues at coordinate 241,424,754 of NW_022196905.1, forward strand.
TGCCCCAAGTCAAAGTAACATACAAAATTCCAAGCAGGGTGGAGAGACCAATGAGTAGAACCATATTCATCAATTTCTAGACACACAGCCTTCTGGCTGTATGGTATGGAGGAAATTCTACTTTTCATTTCCTATCCCATTTAGTCATCACACTTCCTTTGTAGGATTCTTTGGAAGATTAAATTTTCATCAAGAAAGTAGCTCATGCTCTGTGCACTCCAAAGTTATGCTTGCTCGCTCAACCCAGATCTCCAAGGGAGAAAGCAAACAAGCTTGCCAACGGTAGGTGAGCCATCCATCTTTACTGAAGCCGGTAATAGAGACATAAGAAGGATGAGATGTTTTCTCTGTTCTCAGGGAAAAACTCAGCTGCACAGGAAGAAAACACAGCAGGAGGGAAATGAAGAAAAACCAAGACACACAGAGAGCAATGTTGGATGTGAATTGTGAGATAGACAACGGGGGCATACCCCAAGGACTGAGGCGAATCTTAAAAGAGACAGAGCACCAGCTAGACTTTAAAAGAAGGAAAGAGCTATAGGAAGAGAAAGGTATACATCTGCTTCCATGTTTTATTAAAGAGCTAGATGCTTAAGTCTAAAGAAGGTAGGAGCAGACAAACTTTAAATACCTTTCGTTCAGATTTGCAGACCTTATCAATTATACAAATATTTTTACTCTTCATGTATCTCCTTTATCTCTTTCATGGAATGAATTCCATTCCTTCACAGATCCTGTGTTGTTGCTATAAGCCCTAGAGTTGACTGAATTTGAAGAAAACCCTCTTGGGAGGTAATTGAGTTTAAGTAAGGGGAAAAAAGGGTGAAGCTCTGTTCCAAGGAGACTTGAAGAGGTAGAGAAATGAGAGTGTTTCCACATAAACCAAGAGCACCCAGTGAGAATGTAGGGGGCTATATGCAAGGAAGAGAGCCCTTCTGCCCTGCCAAGTGTTGGTCTCCAAGGTGACAGCTTCCAAAATGGTGGGAAAAGAGATTTCTCTGTTTAAGCCGACAAGACTATGGTAATGGTACAGTTGCTCACACTAAGACAAATCTCCCTAAACAGAGTTAGAAAATTAGTACTCAGAATAAGCCTTCATATTATAATATACTATCTTAGGTTTGGGTGAGTGGGTAGATGGAGGAGTTGTACAAGTACTATGGCTCACAGGTAAACATCAGTGGATAACACATATGACTTGGTTCTCTTCTTCTACCACGTGGGTCCCAGAGATTGAACTTAAGACTTCATGCTTGATAGCAGGTGCCTTAACCCATTGGTTTCTGGGTAAATATTAGTGTTAAACTTCCCCCAAGCAATAATAATTTGGTTTAGGGTTCATGCAGATCTACTTTTAAACATCCTAGTACTTCTTATTTTAGAAGGACTAAGCAGACACCATGCTCACTTAATAAACATCTGCTCAAAGGAAATGGAGTTGTCTTGTTTTTATTCTGTGTTTATTTCTAAAATTGCTCTTTTTTTGTTTGAGGTCACATTTGAAAGTAAAATAATATGTTGAAGCAGAAGAATTAGCTCTTAGCAAATGGTGGATGCTGCATAATTTCAGTTTGCTTTCTGACTGCAACCGTGAGTTACCATTGCTAGGTATACTCGTCTGGATACAGATATCATACATATGAGCAGAAAATGATAGTTAGGTTTAGGCTTAATTGATTCTCAACCACCAACTGCCTCTACCACAATCCCCTTTACAAGTTGCATAAGAAATTTCCAGCCAAAACGCATTTCCCCCTTAACTTGTCCCAAGGTAAATAACAGCTGTCATTCTCTTCCACTAAGCTCATTAGAGATGGTTAATCACCCAAGTCCTCTATTGCAGGACTAAAAAATGAGATATCCTTGCCTACTTGTGGGACATTCTGGAGCTTTGGCTTATGAGTCCTGCAACTGATGAGGGTGTGGGCAGAGCCTCTCGGCCCCACAGCCTCAGGTCAGAGAAATTACTCTCTTGAGATGAATGTTTTCTATTACTTCTTATATTTGGAATGTCAACGACAATTCAACAATCCTATTTTCCTTCTTTTGCCTTTAATTAGCTGTGATAACAAAAGGCCCATCTTTTACCAATGGCTGTTTATGATTGGGTAATGAAAAAATATGTATTTAGAGAGCTCTGGAAAAACTAGAGATCAGTCAGGAGCCAACACTCTGTGATTATGCTTGGAACTCTAGCCAGTGTTTTTTTTTCTCCCTCCCCCTCCCTTCTTTCCTTCCTTCTTTGATCTTTTTCTATCTCCCTTTTCCCCTCCTTTCTTTTACCTTGTACTATTTTATATCTTCTGTCTTTCCATCATATAGATAGGTAAAGATGTTATAAAAGATTATTTTAATTCAAATTTATAAAGATGTTTGACCCTGAAGAAACTACCCCTATCATGCCCAAACTCCAACTCCATTCTCCAATCTGAGCCCAGAAATTTCCCAGGTAGAAGTCAGTATATGTCTAGGTGACTCAGTGACTGCAAAGATACAGATGTCAAATTAACACCTTGAGGCCAAGCAAAGAACCTTCACGGAGATGAACATTTCAAAGCATCTGTATGTGGCTTTCATGCTGTCTACTTCTGAACACTTGTTCATGGGGCCAATTCCTGGAGTTAAGTCTGTCTCAGGGACACATCTTTGGATTCCTTGTGTATGCAGCAGTTAGTGTCCATGGGTGGCCACTGCAGATGCCAGATGTAGACCTCCTGACAGTCTCTGAGACATTAGAACAGCAGATGTTTTGGGCATCCTGTGTCACATCCTCTTGACCTACCTCTGATCTCAGTCACAGCTGTGATCAAACCTATTCTCTTTGAAAGCTTTCACTATAATTAACGCATAAGGCAGAGAGTGTAGACAGTGTACAAAACCAGCCAAGCACAGCACAGCAAACAGGACAAGAGTTTGGTTCTTCTCAAGTATTTACTTTCCTGCTCTTCTCATCTCGTCTCCTCTCCCCTCCCCTCTCCTCTCCCCTTCTCTTCTCTTTTCTCCTTTTCTTCTCTCTTCTCTTTTGTCTCTGTTCACCCTCTATCTTTCTCCCATTATGTCTTCTTTCTTCTCCCCCCATTCCTCTATCCTTCTCTTTACCTGCTTTCTTTTGTCTTTATTTCTCACTTCTTTCTCTATTTCTATTCATCTAAACATAGACTGTTGTGTGAACTTTTCCTAGGGAGATAGGCAAACATTGTTTTCCCCTAAAAGAAGCACAAACAAACAAAGAAACAATCCCACTCAGGTATGGACCAGTAAGTTTAAATATGGTTATTTGTTCCAGCATGGGCTGCTAAGAATTCAATGGCCATGTTGTGTTGGGAGGACAGTATTCCACATTAGGCATAAGTATTGCTATTGGTCAACAAGTAGCCACATGGATACTGACATCAACAGGAATACAAATGATACATATGTGTCTGTTGTAAAAAAAAAAAAAGAGTAGCATCATAAGTTTCACCTGAGATGCTGTTCAACTTGGGGCATCTGGGGATCTGTTTCATACACTAGATTGCACTGTACATTTGAAAAATATCTTCCGATTACTCATATGAACACTAGAGTCTTACATGGATAGAGAAAAAGATGAGCCCATGAAGCCTATCAAGATCAGCCCTAAATCACCTTTTATTTTGGATAATGATGGTTGGAGTACTAGGAACTAGAATACACACACTCTCTAAGTAGAGGGTCAGGGGAATACTCTCCTGATAGTTCCATGTTCTAGTTCATTGTCAAACATCAAGAGAAATTCATTCAATTAACATGAAAAACAAAGTTACTCTTGAAAACTGAATACAGGTTCATTTTTAGTACTTAAACACCCTCACAAGTCAGAAAGAATAATTTTCTGAAAGCATCCTACTGCCACACAAAGGAAGTCATTCTCGTGGGAAAAAATAACAGCCCTAATATAATCATTTTTCATTTGCACTCATGCAAGAAGTTGCCAAATGTTTACATCCACCCATTCAATCAAGAAGGTGCTTTTTTTGCAATAATTAAAATATATGATGGTTGATCCACTAGCCAGGTTGTGACATAGGCCAAGACACTGAGACTCTTCTAGTTATATCTTCAGTTATGAGTACACATTTCGCTGTTAAGATGGGACACATTTTACACGTGAATATGAATCAGTTCTTGATTTTGCTGCATATACATGGGCATAAGCAGACTCAAAGACAAAAAGCATGCATATGTGTACATGTGCACACACACACACACAATACAAACACACACGTGCACTTAAAAATAAAAATAAATAAACAATAAATAAATTAAATATTGACACTTCAGGAAAAAAAGTTCCTTTTATTATTTTAGCCTATCTGTCAGCTAGCAATTTGTCTATTTAGTCAGTGACCATTTGAATCCAAGAACATTCACTCCAATCAACATTCAGATTATATGATATGCAACTTCTATTTATTATAAAAATTTTCCATCAGCCTTGAAAGCGGAGGCTGAATTTTTGGCAGTGTTCATCAGCACTAAGAATTGTTCCTTCATTCCTTTGTGTTCTGACTAGTTTTGTTTTTCACTTATCACACTAGTGACCATCCTCTTTGCTGGGCATTGTTTAGTGGCTTGTCTTGTAAATAGGACCTTTCTAAATCCCAAGTGACTCCTTGCTCCTGCCCAGCTTTGCCTACTTCAGATTGAGCAAAGGGAAGTTTGAGCAAAGGGAAGTTTTCTGAATAGGGTCTGTAGGCTGCAGCACCTGCCCTCTAGGCTGTCTTACTTCTGCTCTTGTAAATCATCCTTTATGGGACAGGTTTACAGGAACCTGTCTGTTTGTTGAATCACTATGGGGGAAATATGTAACATCTACAGAGATGAGCTTCAAAATTAAAGGAGGAAAGAAGTCTCATCTCCTGCCTCCTATTATTTTCTAACTTAAAAGTTTTTCTACAAATGCACATCCTATATTGAGCATATCTTATCTCCACTTTCTTTCTCCTCTTCCTCCTTCTAGTCTTTTGTTCCCTGATCAGTGTGAATTCTGCACACTGTTGTGTGGAAGGTAAACTAGTCCAGTTTCTATGACACTTATCATGAAGGCCTCTCAAAACCACTATAACCTCATCTATTATATGGCCTAGTTATAACCAATATTTTTAAATACTATTGTTTTACTCCTTGAAAACTCTACACACTTATGTCATGTGTATATTGACCACACTTGTCCCCTGTTCTCTCCTACCTATACTTACTTCCAACTTCCCCCACTAGAGTCCCCTACTCCCTCCCTCTCAGCTTCATATCTTTGTGGCATTTGTGGCCCTATAAGGTGGGCAAGCCTGGCACCTTCAATCCCATTGTAGAAAGCTACAAATAAAATGAAAAAAAAAAAAAAAAAGACTGAAAGGGTTGAGGGAAGTGGGAGAGGGGGATGGGGAGAGGGGGGAAGAAGAGAGAAGGAGATAGGAAGAGGCAGAGATGAGGGACTAGGAAGAGAGGAAAAGGCAAGAGAGGGGAAGGGAGAGAAAAGAAGAGGAGAAGAAGGAAAAGAGGAGAGGAGAGGAGAAGAGAGGGGAGGGGAGGAGAGGAGAGGAGAGGAGAGACTTGCTTACCAATGGGGTTATCCATTTAAGAAACTGATGATCTGGTCTCAATGATTTCATAACGAAGGAAAACTTGTTTGACACCAAAAAGTACATCGCACAAATATATCACGTCTGGCACAAGAAGGACCCCCATATTCCAGATCATTCCAGAATGTCTTTGTTGAAAAAAATAGAGCACTGTGTATATGCGAATGGGCTTGACAAAGCTACAGATCTCCAGTAAATGCCATCTCTTGTGCTGTGGCTAATATGTACAGGACACTTATTTATAGGGCTAGCCCTTATATTCTTGGCTTTGGTTTTTTTGCTCTTTATTTAAAATAGCACACACACAGCTTGTGTGGGCACTAATACATAGTGGTAGCTTCAGAAATCCCCACAAATGGATGTTGGTCTTTAATTATTCAGAAATATGACAAGCTTGTCATCATTTCCCAGGTCTGAGCTATCCTGGGACTCTAGCAACAGCTCAGACATTTACACCAAAACCACAGCCACTTGCATAAGAATTATGGGTTCCTAGTATTCCCTGTGAAGGCTAAACCCACCCCCACATAGATACATCCCTCTTTCTGTTACATTCTAAGAAAACAGGTTTTCCACTTGGTGCTATGAGGCCAAGGAAATCCCCCAACCCATACACACTCACATATTCATAATACATATTCATAGTATAAAATAATCCATCTGTTAAGAAGCTGACTGAAAAAGGGAGGATCTCAAAGTGACTATTCATCTACCACCTTGTCATCAAAAGAGACAAGGCCCACTTGCCTGCTGCCTTCAATCAGCTTTGAGTTCAGATCATACAATTATTGGTGCTCACACTGTATCTTGGATCTTATGGGTCTCTCAGAATTGTGCAACTGGGAAAAGATGTCTTTGGGAGGTGGTATCAAGTGAAAAATATTCATATACTGAGTGCATGTCCTTAAAGGGGTCTGTGGGACCTTGGAGTCTTCCTCATTCTTTTGTCCCCGGCTCTCAGGTGAGTGTGTTTGCTCTAGACATAAAATGCTGTGTCCTGACAGGAGCCAATCAATCATTGACTAGAATCTTTACGAGCTTCTAAAAGATTAGCTAGAATAAATGTTTTGATTTTTAAGTTGATTGTCTTAGGTATTTCTTAGAGTGAAAGAAATTTTCCCAACATAAACCCTAAGCCTCCCTCTGGCCTTTCTTTATTATTATCTATTCTCTCTGTTTTGCGCATTTAGTCCCTACTCAGCTCTGGAAATTAGCATGAGTGCAAAACCCACACACTATCCCCTAACACAAGACACAAAAATAATGTACTAAAATGGCATAGCCTATGTGTCTACCCACCAGTCGTACCCCTTCTTCACAGTCACAGTCTCACCACAGGCTGTAAGGCAGGCTCTAGCCACTTCCCAATTATACAGATGAAGAAAGAGTTCTGAAACATTTCCGAGTTTTGTTCAAATATACCCAGAGTGGTCCAAGCTACCACTATGACACCATCCATCGAACCAGAAGTGACCACAGAGGAGGGCATCTCATGAAGACAGTCAAATCAAAGATTCTTGGTAAGATTTGCCAAAAAGGTAGGGTCTATGGTCAGTTCTGAAAAGAACTTAGGAACTGAGGATGGACAGGGCAGAAAGAATGCTCAACAGGAAAGCATGAAGAAAGTCATGGCAGTGGGAAACCCATGGCAGTCTTTTACCTGCACATCAGTCATAGTGGCTAGAGAAGGAGATATAGGAAGGATAAAAAGGTGGGACAGGAGGGAAAGAGGCAGAGGGATGGATCCACTTTTGAAGGTGTCGAGTTGGAAATGGGCTGAAATAGATCCAATTGATAAGGGGTCACTATCACTGACTTTGAAGTGACTCCTCCTCTCAGACACAGCACATAACCTTGTTCAAGTGATCACAGAGGGCCGGAAGTGCAAGAACCATGCAGGTCTGAAATGGCCCTGCCCAATGACACTATGTTAAATGTTCTAAACTTGAACTGTCCTGGGTACTTCAACATCCTGTGTTTTGATGTAGAAGAAGCTGGACATATCTGGCACATGGGGCTACAGTTAGAGACTTCTATACAGAACCAGGCTTCCCTGGCACCTAGTGGTCATGGGGACAAAATAATAAGAATACAGCCAAAAAGCAGTTCAAACGTTGGCTCATCGGCCTCCCTCCAGTGAGACTGAACCTTGAAGAACTCAGCCCTAAGCTCCCACTCTCAGACTGGAAGAGATCTGCAGTTCCTGTCATAATCAATAAAAGGGAGAGGCCACTAGGCCTTTACAGACCAACACTGCACATAGATGCTTTCCATAAATGGAAGCTCTTCGCACAGTGTGCCTGTAATGCTCTCTAAGTGAGCGTGAAAGAGAGAGCTGACAGTTTTGGGTCATGGGCAGCATCCCTGGGGGTAGACATAGGGAATGTGACCTGAGAAGACTGTGAGAGGAGGTAAGGACCTACATCCCTGCAGAGGGCTGGGAAACAAATGACAAAATCCAAGGTAGTTAAATGGGAGGGCACTTTTTCTGTCCACAAGAAAAAATTTAGGAAAGTGAGCCATGGAGCCTAGCACACCACAAGGAGAAACTGCCATGGCAAAGGTGTCTGAAAGGAGGAAATGGGGAAACTTTACAAACTGAGATGCAGGAAGGGGGATAGAGCTGAGACAAGGAGTACAGGCAGAGCTGCAGCCAAGCTACTCTGAAGGAAATAAAGAAGATTCCTGAAATGGAAATATAGAAATACAGATTTCATCATCTACTAATTGCTTAATGTGTTATCCTTCAAGATCAGAACTCCTTGTGCCTAGAGTGAGCCTCAGACCTTGGCCCAACTTCTGGTGGGAGACTCATTTTCATGTCTTCTACATTGAACATCCCAGCACCACGGGAGCTAGTGATGGCCTCCCACAACACTGAACATGGCAAAGTCCATTTGCCCTAAGGAGGAAAGTATGTCCTCTGTAGTCTGTTGTCCTAGATCATGGGCTGGTGGAAGCTTAGAGTCAGCAAGAGCCAGGATGGGAAAATCACATCAACCTAAGCCTTTGTTGACACTCTGTCCCCTGAGCTTCTTCAGCGCCATGTACCAATGATGCTCTCTATGTAACCAAGTCTTCTTATGGCCTAAAGGACACATATCCTATGTGGGTTACTAACTTGGCACCCAATCATACCATTGGGTAGATTTCCCAGGCCATTATCCTAAATATGCTTCTTTCCTTCTGCCCTCCTTTACCCCACCAGGCTCTGTGGGGATTCCTAAAATTCTCACATTATGCCCAAAATATGACCCTTTCAAACCTATTGAAGCAACTCTACCACCTTTGGCTCCCTGTTCAAGCACCATGTGTCAACCCTGCTTTTCAGAGCTGCCAATCAGTTAGGAGCTTGTCACTTCTGGATGCTTTTGCTTGTCAGTAATAGAAATACTGTTCTGGAAGGGCTAACAGAGGTCAGATGCATATTCCAAGGCACCGTTATCGAAGATCATTTCCAATACGCATTCAAGAAATTCTCCCTTAGGAAGTCAGTTCATGAGGCACCAAGGCCAAAATCATACAACTGGTAAGTAAAGCCCAGTAGGCAGAAGCATGATCAGTGGAGAAGATAAAAGGAAAAGTGCCCACTCAGTGTCTCACCTTCAGTGTGTGCTAACTCTGAGCAGGTTTTGTAGAGATTTATTACAGGGTTACTTACTATGTGTCTTCATATAGCAAGGTGTGTGTGTGTGTGTGTGTGTGTGTGTGTGTGTGTGTGCTCTACAGATCTAACCCTGCCCCTTGATCTTTGAGTGTAAGGATCAGAATGAGTATACTTGAGCAAGAGCAGACAATATCCCTCAACACTGAGTGTCCAAATTTGGACCTGGGTCTGGACATCTCCAAAGCTCATTCTCTTTCTGTTCCACAGAACCCTCCCTCTTCATCTGCCTCTCTCATCCATGTTAGGAGGAAATGTCAAGTCTAATTCCTGAGTCTTGAGCTTAGAAAGTCAGGCCAAGAAGCACAGCAAATATAGTACACATGACATATCTGGTGGGAAGCTAAAAAATGTCAAGTTTTGAAACCATGAATTATTTTCCTTCTGTTTCCTCAGATCAGCACAAGCCCATCTGCGTACAGTTTTCCTAAGGCAAAATGCTAAGAACAAGTTCCACCCAGGGCCCTTAAGCCTCCCATGACACTGTCAGAAGACGCATAAAAATCACAAGGGTTAGAAATATGGTAACAGCCTGTGTAGGAAGACCTTACCCCTACCTTTTAATATCCCAGTTTGATTGTCAGTGTCTCTGCTTCATTTCACAGAGAATACAGCTTCATTCTTCAACCAGAAAAATAGAGCTCGCGAAGGCATTCTGCAGGACAACACACTCTAAATTTCTTACTAAGGTATGCATAGCTGATATTAGGGAGAGGAAGAAGAGGATACATACTCAACATTTTTGTGTCCCATTAATTTTTAATCTCCACAGTAATTGTACATAAGGTGTGCTATAATCACTCCATTTTACATGATAGCCATGGTAAGGTGGCATATATTTTTGTCATCAGTAACTACTGAAAACCAGAGAATATTCATTTGGGGAAACATAAACATGTACTTGGGAGAGTTAAGAGCTTGAATAAATGTAATCAGACTCCAGAGCGAAGGTTCAAAGCAATACTGCTTAGAACAAATGTGACCCAGTTTGCCCATTTTGTAGATAGAAATATTGAGACGAGACAAAATGATGCTTCTTGTAGTACATGAAATTCTTGTGTTCTTTTTTTTCCTAACACTTCCAACAGCACACTTTCTTAAACTTTTAATGAACTATCTGCAAGGGATGCTCTCAGTACCCTGCCCATATGTCTTTCCTGAAAGACCACACGTATATCCTAGCTACCATGGCTTACAGTCTCATGGCTGAGACTGGTGGGAGCCACATGACCAGATGGGGCTGAAAGTTACACTACCCTGTGTAAACCACAAAGACATTGCCCTCTCCCACTGACTGTATAAAGGCAAGAAAGTTTGAAGCAGAGTGTGTAGCCTGTAGATGACTCATCAGATAAAGGGGTCCGCTGCAAAGTCCAAAGACCTGAGTTTTACACTCAGGACCCACATGGTGGGAGAAGAGGGCCATCTCCCAAGGTTTGTCTCTGATCCCTGAGTGTGTTCTCTGTGTGTGTGTGTGTGTGTGTGTGTGTGTGTGCATATATAGTGCACAAAAAACAAAAATGAAGATATAATACTTTTTGTTTTATTTTTTTAATTTTTATGTTGTTTGGGTTTGTTTGCTTCTTGATGGACAACTGTGGCATTTCTTAACTACAAAGCTCCATGAGATCAAGATGAATGAGTCTCCAGATGAAGACGTACCAGTCTTTGGCTTTTTTTTTTCTTTCACCTTATTGTACTTTCTTCAGTTTTTTTTTTTTTTTTTTTTTT
>NW_022196905.1:241435804-241456593 GCF_008632895.1 Mastomys coucha
ACTCAGAAATCCGCCTGCCTCTGCCTCCCAAGTGCTGGGATTAAAAGTGTGCGCCACCACCGCCCGGCATAAAAAATGTGTAGCCCAGGCTGGCCTCAAACTCGTGATCCTTCTGCCTCTGCCTCCTTCAGCAAATCCTACCGGCGTGAGCCACCACAACCAGCCAGTTCCCTTTTCCTAAAACAACACACCCTTCCTAGATCCTCTTATGACACTCACCTCTGTCTCTAAGGAGGCAAAGGTCTCTGAGGGTAGGCAGAAGAGTCCTTGTGTCATAATCTTTTGGATATCGGTAATAGAATATTTCACAGGATCTTGGTTTGAGACTTTAGTGTTATACTAAAACCAGAACCAGAAGCCTTAGCGATATTGGGCCAATGGTGTTATTTTAGTGATGGAATGCTACATGTCCAATGATGGGAGGGAACTCATTCAACTCACACAGAATCAGAACCCAAACCTATTTCTACCAGTAATAATATATCAAGACCAAAACAAGGCACATCCCTATTTCTTCAATGGGGTGTATATCATCATCTCTAATCTAGAGAGGGACTTCTCTGTGCTAGGCAAAGAGGGGACAACATCTGATGCTCAAAAATTTTAAGACCTGGTTTGGTTATACTCTTCCTATGGCTCACAGAATGAAAGCCGTACTCTGTGTCCCAGTGGGCACTTTCATGTACCGATGTCTTTGTACCTTTGACCCTGGCTTCCCATGATCCTAAGATACCCTGAGGTCTATTCACCCTGACTCATCTTTGCCTAAACTCAAGTATGCTGTGTTTTTATTGGTCTAAAATGTGTTTGTATTTACCAGTTGGAATTCCACACTAACAATAAACATGTTAAATCTTATATAGCCCAGTATTAAATGGAACACACCTAGATCATAAACAATCATAGTACATAAATAGTCTGGTGCATTGTTTATACTCCTTGTCTGAAGTGTTCTATCCCATAGAGTTTTGAGAAACTCATCATCTAAACACACTTAAAATCGAACCTTCTCCAGCCCTCTCTGTCTTCTAAAATAGAGCCTCTATCCTCAGGATATTATGGGTTTAAAAGTATAATGCATGGCTATGCTTCCAGGAACCACATGATGGGCACAAGAGAGTCCCTGTGTCTGTTCACACATATACTCGTGCATATGTACATGCATTTTTTCAGAAAAACATACATCTAATATTTTCTTCATTCCCTGCACATGTGGGATGTAGCAGTTATATGTCAAGAAAACAGATTCAATAACTACCAGGACACAGTTTATAATCCAATGAATGAAAGGTTTTTTTGCAATTAAATAAATGACATTTAGTTATAATCTGTGCTACAGAAGAGAAGAAGTAGTCTTCTTAGAAGAATATGAGTAGTACCTGAGTTTCTCCCTAAAGACCTTTTAAGACCAAGCAGACAAGAAGTGTCAGCTCTGTGAATTGCAAAGGAAAGGGCCTCCTCAAGAAAGAAGAGTGTATAAGGGCATGAGGCCAAGGGAAGTGCTTCCTGTTTGAATCTCTTGGAGAATCTAATAAGCAGTAGGACAAGGGCACACAATAAGTATGGAGCCCCCAGCTGAAGCGACTGTATGTGAGATTTCTTCCATCATAGTAAGGTTACTTGAAGTAAAGTGGAAGAATGTGAATGGTTCTTAAGCAGAGAGGAGACTTAGTTCTACTTATATTCCTGTTCTTTGAATCACAACAAGCACAGTGAAAGTGTTTAACAAACACTCTTTGAGTAAATGAGTCTGTTGTCCAATTTGGTCCTTTGTGTCTTTCTTCATAACAGGATCTTTGGGACTTCTAGTTTAGTACTTCTACTTAGGACTTCTATTTAGGCAGATTGGTATCACATTATTTATGTGTTTCCCATTGTCAGGACAGACATCAGAGAGGTTTATCAAACTTGCAGAACCTACTCTTCTTTAGAAGAAGATTCTAGTTTCAAGGAGAGTTGATATATAACTTCACAAACTACCACAAAGTAACATCTTGGCTTTTTAATTAAATGTCAGCACCAGCTTTCCACTGGGAATCTGGCCCAGCCTTCTGGAAGGCAAGATCTGGTCAAAAATTCAGGTTAGCTCTACAGGAAGGAGTACAAAAACCAGCTATCTTAAGAGGATATAATGGTATGAAGGTACTCACAATATATGGGTTCTAGTACACAGAAGGCCAAGCCCAGGAAAGTATGAAGTAGGGAGTCAGTCATAGATAAAGGGAGAGATTTCCATTGTCATAAAAATAATGGAGGGAAGCCAGACAAGGAGTCAGACATGTGTAATCCAAGCATTTGGAAAATACAAACAGGTAGACCATAAGTTTGAAGCAAGCCTAAGCTAAATAGTGAATTCCTGACTAGCATAGGCCATGTACTGTACATTGACTCAAGAAAAAGAGGAAAAAATGGATAATGAAGCTCCATTCTAGGCTGAAAAGCTTTTAGGAGTTGATGGCTACTAGGGGAAGGTGGCATTATTCTTAGGGTTTATGGCTATCTCTGTGCATTTGGGCAGCACAAATAGGAATCAGTGGGTAATTTAAAAGAGGAAAAGGAGGAGAAAAGGATGGACGTGGGAAGAAAATGTGTTGGGAGAGATGTTCAGGGGAGTATAATGGGGAATTAGGTGTGGATAAGATCAAAATACTTTGTATACATGTGCGAAGTTGTCCAGATACATTGTTTTAGAGGATAAAAATATGGTGGGCTGGGAAAGAGCCTTCTGTGCTTCATTCTCCATACTTTGTCTACTTCTAGTGAGGATCCCAGTGAAAACTTCATCCCTAGGAATCAAATAGGTTGCTACCTTCCAAGACAGAGGGAAAAAAATAAAAGAAGGAAGGAATGTGAAGGCAAGCATTTTTTTTTCTTATTTCTTCTTGGCTGGGGTTTTATGGATTTCAGTAAGGTTTGTATTCCCTGTGTTAGGACTTGGGAAGATTTGCAACCTACTCCCTTCTATCTCTGCGTGAACCATCTCACCATACAATCACTGTATTCACAGAGGAATAATGTTGGCTTTAGATGATCATTACCTATTTGTGTTTCCAGTTTCCAAAGGTCAAAATTCTTGTTGTCTTCCTAGGCCTTTCCAGTTTCACCCAGTGCCAACAGGAAGATCATACAGGCTCTCCTCTAAGCAGCTATTGACCCACATACACCTAGACCTTAGTCCTTGACTCTGACCTCACTCCACAGTTGATACTATCCTACAATGGGCATCTTCTCCTTTAAGTGCCAGGAATTCCTCCTCTTCCTTTTGGCATGCACGAAAGTGTCAAGTTCATTACTGGAGGCACATGAACCAGAAAGTTAGTAGGGCGTGCCTCATCTCATAATGACAGTATGACTGGGTGGGTTAAGAAAAACCCACATCATTTAGATATGGAAGAACAACATCGGAGTTAAACTCCAGTCTAACTCTCCACGCAGATGGTTATATTTCACAAGGCTACCTTCGCCAAACTTACAGATATTCATCTCTTTTTCCTTTCTCCAATATACTCTCCTCCCCCACTTACTGCAAAGATCATGTGTACCCGCATCTCACACAACTCCCCCAGTCCTTCCCTGAAATCCAGTGTTTCAGGGGAGAGAGCTCCTTAAGCCTCCTGCAGACACTACAGGAATGTTGAGTTTTCTTTGGATTCCAAGGAACCAGATTGAACCAGAGGTACCAGAGCAGACAGCATCTGCCACAAAGCATACTGAGACATTTAGCTTCGTTCCTTTGAGGATCTCATCTGAGACACATGCTACTTCAGAGGAGGCAAACATCATAGCCATCAGCAAGAAGTTTGCTTCAGCTTTTCCCCAATCTCCCCGAATCAGAAGTGCTTAACTCCAGCAAGAAGCCCCCTTCTGGTTTTCCCACATGCCAAAAAAGTAAAGTGTAATCCCCATACACTACAATTCCTGTCACTTCCCTTGCTATTTCTGTCTGCACTGGGAAGAGAGGTTCTAATCTTACACAAGTCTAAGATCATCCTCTTCCTGGGCCGTTGGCATGTGCTTTGTATTGGATATGAAGTTTCACCCACAAGTCTCGTGTATTAAAGGGCTAGTCTCCAGGTAGCACTGCAATGGAGAGATCACAAGAGCACTATTATTATCATCAGTATAAGACAATAGAAAGCTCATGGCTGAATGTACTAGGTAGAAGAAGTGGATCTCTGGAGATCACTGAAACCTGCCTCTCTCACCCTTTATTCCCCAGCCCATAACATTAGCAGCTTGTTTCATCACATGCTCCTGGAGCCATAATATTTGGCCTTACTCCACTCCAACTATGATGGTGCCACATTCACATATGCCGGGATCTCTGAAATCTTGTGCCATAACATCTTCCTTCCATTTAGATGGTTTGTTTTTATCTGCATTTTTTAAAATTACTAACACTGTAAATATTCCAGCCTCAGTACCCCTGGTGGTCTGCCTTCTCCATCTGGAATCCAGTCCCCTGTTTTTCCTTTCAACTGGCTCCAAAATCCAAAACCTCTCCTCAACTTTCCCCCAATTCTTTTGACTTTATGGACAGACAGAATCACTTTCAGCTGTGCTGAGACTACAACGTATTATGTGACCCTCTAACTGCCACTCACTTAACAAATTTTTCGTGTATGCCTTCGTGTGTGACCCAGTAAACTTGTGTGCCAGGCTGCATGTACCTATTTGTGCACCTGGAAGTCAGAAGACAAATTCAACTCTTGTTATTCAGGGTTCTGCCTACTTGGGTTTTTAAGACTAAGCCTCTCACTGGCTTGGAACTGACCATGGAGCTAGGCTGACTAGGGAGGTAGCTCTAGGGACCCACCTGCCTCTGCCACCCCTGAATGGGGGTTACAAGGGCAGGCCACCACTTCCAATTTGTTTTTTTTTAATGTGGGTGCTGAGGGCTCAAACTCAGGTCGTCATGCTTGGCAAGGTGAAGCCTTTACAGACTGGTGGCCTACTGGGCTACCATTCAACAAATACACTCACCTGCCATATACCAGGTGCCCGGCTCTGTGTCAGGTCCTAGAGATGGAGCAGTGAACATAAGAAAGCCTTTGATAGCACTTCTGTCATGGAGTGTGGAATGCCTGATCCTGAGGGTAGGTTAAAATAAAGTTCTTGCAGGGTATTGCTTGTGCATCTACCAAAGAAAACCGTACCTCCGTCTTTGTTTCTCTGGGACACGACAGAGTATCCAGCACTGAGTAGATACCTCAGCATTATGTTTATGTTTGATTGAAAGGAGCATGAATAATTATAAGGAAACCAGAACACCTGGCTCTGCCGCAAATAACCTGTGTGATTTTAGACGAAAGTCAATTCCCATTCCAAAACATTGACATTTTTACTGAAATATGAGCCAGGGAGCATACACTTATATATCAAACCTACTGTAATATCCACACTGTATTTTTTCATGGGGACAGGCTGGGAAAGAAGCAAAGCTCTGGGAAGGTACTAGCTGGAGCTGGATTTGGCTTTAAAATGACCAGAAAAGCCTCCAGATCTCAGGCAGATTCATCTGATCCTAAAATCGGGCCCACTGGCAAAGTAATAGCCCATCTTCGGATCAATCCCATCGATTGAACTTCATAACAAAGCCACTTCCCGAAAGACCACAGCTTAGTGGTGTTTGCTGGGGTTTCTTGCTATCCTGTGGGCTATATCTCTTTTCTTTCGCAGTAAGGGGTTGGGGCAGGAATATTTGAGATACGTCTTAGTTATGAATGTTTGACCTGCTTTGTATTTATGGTGTGACAGTGACCTTTCTTCTGCACTAGTGTGAATGAAGGCCATTCCATCCATCCTATGCACCTCTCCTCCAGATGCACACTATTTGTTTTATGAACTAGACAAGACTGGGGCATTGCAATGGTTATTGTGAGCAGAATGGAATATGCCTTTAGAGGGAGGTTTTTCATAGGGAAATGTTCCTATATTATATCTTACTGGTGACTAACAAGAAGAGGAATAGAAATGTTTTTTTTTGTTTGTTTGTTTTTCAATCTACCATGTTTTAGTATGTAAATTCAGAGTCTCACTTGAAAACAACTTCAATCCCAACTTATCAAAGTTAAAAGAGAAAATGTCAGCAAGTAAAGGATTGACTGAACTTTGCAGAGTGGAACCAGCTAGTGACCCATCTTATACTCATTCATCTTCTCTGTAGAAACTCAGCAACCCCATTATCATGTCTATGCTAACCTTAAGAGTGGCTGCAAACCTTGTATCCACAGTCTCTAAAACAGGCACGGAGCCTCTCCTTGATTCTCAGTGGCACAATAAAAATAAGGCTGGAATCTCCGAGGATAACCACAGAGAAGTGGAAGAACATGGAAACACTAAATATCCTATCGCCTCACTTGGAAAATATGACTTGCTCTGCGGAGATTGCTGTAACCCCACTCTAGCACTGGGCTTGTTACCATGACATAAGCACTGTTCAGATTAGACTTTGCAGGACCAAACAGCTGGATGTCGGCCTTCTCAGATGGCCGTAGAAGACCGGGCATTGGTGGTGCACACCTGTATCACCATCACATAGGAAATGGAGAGGTGAAGGAAGGAAATCAAGATAAAAAGACTCCTTGGCTACATAGCAAATTCCAGGCCAATCTGGTTACAGTAGAGTCCATCTCAAAAAATAAAAAGCAATCCCCAAAACGATGGTGAGGGATTTCAGAAAAAGACAAGATGTATGCTCTTACCTTGTATTCCATCAAATGGTCTCTTAGTTGAAGATCATTTTCTCTCTGAAGATCAATTTAGGGAGTTTTTATATTGTCAATATTCCTTCCCAGTGAACTCTATTCCATTGCTGCATGAGCCTCACCTTACAGGCACGGAGCCTCACCTTAATTCTCAGTGGCTATTTACCTATTCTCCCAATAGGTAAATGGGTGGCAGAATCACATTACCCTTTGAGGTTCACAAAAATGTCTGGGAAAGATAGGATGGAAGAAAGGAATTTAGGGCACAGGTGAGTTGTAGCATGAATATGGGATTGATGAAACCACTTTGGAGTTCATCTGAAGCCACAGATCTCTCTGAACATATACACATACCACCACCACCACCACCACTAGCAACAGCAGCAGCAGCTTCTCAGCACCTGTCTCAGAGCCCAAGTTTTAATTTGAAGTGTGGTGTCTGACCCAGCTGAAATGGAATCCAGGGAAGGTCGAATCCTATTAAGTCACTAGACCATAAAGCAGAAAGGTATAAAGTTGACAAATGGCTTCTCCCAGGGGCACCAGCTGTGAGGTACTCAGTAAAGCGGGCTCTGACCCAAGAACTGGCCAGCAGACAGTCCCTCTTTTTCCCCCTGGGATCTGCCACCTATTCTTCTTCCTTGCATAAAAAGGTGTGTGTATTTAACAAGCTACTATTTAATCTGTCTATATGTATTTTCTTTTACAACTCCAATAGGGTCTGGGTGTGTCATAATGCCAGCCTAGTTCTGTGAATAATGATGGATAGTATTCCCTATATAAAGGATTTCTAATGGTTATACATACATCAATTTAACCCTTGACATGTCCTAGCATCCTGTACATATTTTCCTAGATAGGCCTAGATGTTGTTAATGATATCAATTAGGTGTCTTCAAAAGGAGATCTCTTAACTACAGTGAAGTATATGTATGCTATGTTTCTATTTTTAATGTTTTATCAGTCAGAGTGATTGTTTCCAGGAAAATAAGTAGAAAAACATCAAAACCTATATATTTTTCCCATTGGATCTTTAAGGCACCTTCCTTGCAGCCACATAAGAACAGTATTGTAATCTCTGTTATAAAAAATTGTTTATCACACATAGTTATTCATCCAAGGTTAATAGTAGCAGTAGTAGTGGCAGTTCAAGTTGGGACACACAGTTTGGTCTTCCTGATTAAAGACTACTTTCATCTACCTATGATGTGCTTTTCTTTCACATCTCTAAGCCCCTACTCTATTCCAGGTTGCTTCCCTGAGCTCTACAAAGCTGCATCCATCATCCCTCTAGGTCTTCCCTTGTTCTCACTGTGGAATAATAATCCATTCCATTCCAAGCCATCACAATGGAGTTTACAACTTTTCAAACCACACTGAGAAGGCTGTATGAAAAGCTGGACAAATCCTTTGTCCCCAGGCTTCAATATTTGGCTGCAATCCTTGCCCTTTTAGCCTAGAGGGGTCTTACTTGTGGCTCTCCTGAAAATCACTGCCCTCTGCTATTACCTGCCCACCTCAGAGCTCCTTAAATTGAGAATTCTGAATAAAAGCTGTGTTGTTGGTACAATACCCAAGGTTTTAGCATTTGTCTAGAATTCTTGTTCTTTTGCCCAAAGGACCCTTAGTCTTTGCTTCACTGCAAAAACTGTCCCCAACTATTACCAGCCCACCCCAATTCTTTAAAGTAACCCCAGTTCTCACCTCAGATCCCTGAGTCTGATGAGCTATCTGGAAACACTTATCTTATATAAATAAAACATTGTCATGCTTATTTTTATTATTTTTTTAAATTATTTATTTGTGGGAGTAGGAAAGGACAGGTACTCACATAAGGGCAGAGGTTTCATATCTCTTCTAGACACACAGAGTTATAGACAGTTGTTAGTCACCGGATATGGAAATTGTATTAGGGTCCACTGAAAGAATAGTAAGTCAAACTACATCTCCAGCTCCCCAAATTAAAATTCTAAATAGGGCTTCTAGAATTACATGACAAACAGATATGTCTATCTCCATAAGCCCATAGTGGTGTGTGTGGGGGGTGATCTATAAGTCTTTATTCCCTTGCCTGCTATGAAATAGCAATAATGCCCCTTAACGATGCTTTGAAAAGATTCAGTGATGGTTCTGTCATGCCCATATGCAATGCTTCGAATATAGTAAATAGTCAAGGTAGAAGTTCAGTGTTTGTTAACTCCACCATCCTGCTTATTACCCCTCTTTCCTTTTGAGAAGTTTCCCAGGTGGAGAAGGCTGCACTGAGTGAGGAATAAATGGACCAGATAAACATACAAATGGAGAAGGAGCCCTGGCCTCTCCTTTCTGAGAAACTATGATGTCCTTCTCATCTGGATAGCAGGAAAGACGCAAGAGCACCTGCAAAACTCACTGGTCCTCTGCCACATTCAGAATGTACCACATTCTGATTTATTTGCATCTGCATTAAAAGGCATCAGTATTTAAGACTCACTTTCTTAATCCCTGTGGTTTGTGCAAAAGCTTTCAAGAGAACCTATGTCTCGCACTTGTGTCTCCAGAAAGAAAAGTACAGTTGTTTCCTCAAAGGAAATAGAGCCTTGAAGCTAGTGAGATGGCTCACTTGCTACTACTCTTCCAGAGGATCTGTATTTGGTTCACAGCACCTCCATCAGTTCTCACTACCTAAGTGCAACTTTAGGAAGATCTGTTGCCCTCTTCTGGTCTCTACAGGTATCTCCATACAAAGACTCATTCAGACAGACACACAACCGCACAACACACACACACACACACACACACACACACACACACACACACACACATTAACTAATGAAATATTTGAAAGGAGAACAAAGAAGAATTAGAAGCCAAATCAGAGCTCTTTCCCTATCTCTTTCCTTGCTATGTCCAACCCTGCTACCTATTCCCATTATAGAGAACACCTATTTTCTTACCCACACTCATTAACTCATTATTCAGACTGGCTACTCTGTTCCATCTATGTTATTTCACATACTGAGATGTGTCAGTGCCATATCCACATCTGTTCAAATGTAAACTTCAAAATAAAAACAGTAAGCCTGAGAGATATTTACAATGAAACCAATTTTTCCATCTATTCTGCTACAGTATTTGCACTCATTTATGCCAAAAGCAAAGGTACAAACATTTGCTTAAATGGATTGTTATGCAAGCATTTTCACAATTATGAGGGGAACACAGGGAAGCATGACTCCAGGTCTCCATGAAATAGTCTGATACCACTCTAAGTGAAAGCCTTTAATCATCAAACTGTGACTCAAAGTTCACCTTCTCTTAGAAGCCTTTCCATTTAACAAGGTCTCAAAACAGTACAGTGAGACCAGAGAGAGTAAACAAAGTCTTTATCTAAACTTCCCTAACAGAGTTGGGATAACAGTTTGACCTAGACAGTAACAAGAATTGAAGTCCAGTGAGATGTATATGTATACAAGTGCTTCCCAGGTCATAGGGTGCATCTCAAAAAGAAACACTTCAATCTCAGAAACAGTGTAGAGAATACTAGAACTGTCTCAGTTCTTAGGGTGGTGACCCAGTCTGTGCTCTTGGGGATTTTCAAGCAAACCATGTTGTGATTCATGCATCTCTAGTCCCAGGGGCAGTTGAAGGTATGTCATGATATAGAAGCAGATTCTTTGCAGGGAAAAGTGCAGAAAAACTTATTACTTATCTTCTATGCAGTCATTGTTATGTTCAACTTGTTGACTGGATATAAAAATAATCAGCAACTGTTTGCTAAGGTGCTGTTTTTCCTCTGAGAACAATAAAAGCCTTCTTGATCTTAAAATCCCCATCGTTCCTTATTTCTTTGTAACAACAAAGACCCATGACCACAAAAGCATAAGGATTTGGAGACAGGATGAGTGAAGCACTCATCGTTGCCCAAGTTCATAACTGGCATTATGAAGATGTGATTATTTTCACTAACCTGTCCTCTTCATTGAATACAAAGAGAGAGAGATAAGGCACGGGACAAACTTTTAACTTTGCAACTCATAGATCTTTGAAAGAACGCTAATTGCTTCCTGTGAGCATATCTAGGTCTATAGTGCAATTTCTCTTCAGGAATTCATATAGATACCCCTTCCTTCAATATGATGCTGTACATCAAAACCCAATGGTGGATGAAAATTCCAGTATATCAAGACCCAAGCCTGTCATCTTTCTGCTTCCTGTATTTTCCTCTCTGTGTCTCCCACATTGACAGAATCCTTCCAACAGCTCATTTAATAAATCCATCTGTCAGGTTTCAGTCCCACCCCCACCCCTCCACACACACACTCGAGTGCTGGTTCTATCGTCTTAAAACTCAGTAATCACTATCACCACGGTAATGACATGGTTCACAGGATCAGTCTTTCACGAAGACACCCCTTGATCCTGCTTCCTGTTTCCCGAGTATAAGCCCAACCTACCCACTTCAAACTGCTATAGAAATCTTTCTTTAATGTAAATGTAGTCAAGTCACTAAAATATTATTACTTCATTGCCAGTTTTCATCCAGAAGAGATTTCAAGAATGGTACATTCCCTGAAGTTCTTTTCTTCATCTGTCCCAGATACTACCCTTTGGCCCTTTCTTATATGCTCAGTTCTCTGATCTATGGAAGCATTTACATCCCTTTAATACCAGCTCACCTTTACCATATCACTCACTACTTCTCTATTGAGTACTGGTAGGACAGGGTAGAGTTATATTTCTCCATCTAAGAAGCAGTGGCTTTTTATGAGTGAAATAAACCCATTCACAAAATTTCAAACACTTCTCTATTTATACTGGTGGATGCTAAATCCATTTGTCCTTATCCTGTGATTTCTTTATGCTTCATTCTTTCTCTGACTTTTGTTGGTGGGGATTCTCCCACTGCCCCCTTCCTAATCTGAGCCTTCAATATGTCTTCAAATGTGAGCACAAAAGATTTATTGCTCGAAATTCTCCTGATGTTTGATGAAAATACTTATACCTGAGTCATTTTACACAACTTTAAAGATAATTGGCATCAGTATCATTCAGAGAATGAAGAAAGGACCATGACATTTTAAAATGCTTCAGCCCCTTTACTCACTCTCCACAAATTACATATCAGAATCTACTGAGTTGTATTCTAAATCTACATGCTTGCATTTGCTTTGTGATCCTCCTTCTATCTCACACATTTAATATTTTCTTGCTTGTAAGTTTATGGAAAGATTACATCATGGCAAAAACGAAAAAAAAAAAAAACAATAGAAAATCTGTTGGTTTTGCTCTCGAACTCACATTGCACTTTTTAGGCATGGAAATTTGGAAATTAGGTTTATACATTTGGAACATTGCTCCTCTGTTGCCTTTTTGCCTGAGAAGTCTAATGTCAGTCTGATCCATATTCTTTTAAAAGCTTTTAAATCACTCACTCCACTATATCTCATTCCAAAGCTTCTAGAATTTCCTTTAATAATGTTACCATAGAGTGTTCTGTATTTAACTATGTGGTCATGGATTCTGATTGATATCTAAGGTATCTCTGGTATTATTAGATTCTCCAATCCTATGCAATGCCCCATCATTTTCTGTTTGAGCGGGCTCAATCTGCTGTTCAGCTCCCAAGTTCTCTCTTCTTGTTTCAAGCACCTCATTTTTAATGCCTTAGGCCTATAGTTATTCCGGCTGGAATTAAAGGCTCTGAACTGGAGCTCTAAAAGACATTCTTGTTTAAACAGAAAAGCCATACTAAACTGAGCTGTCATTTAGATGGAGTAAGGCTGAAACAAATGCATCCAATATTGCAAATCAATGTCTTGCTACTGAAGTCTGAAAAATACTTGAGATGTTCCTGATCTTGGACCCTCCTCAGATGGAGCACGGGAAGGCAGGGAAGCTGCAGGTCTATGCCAGTTTCCACCTATGTTCTTCTAGGGTGAATTTTCAGAGTCTTCCTCAGTCATGGTTTGGGAACCAGTGTGCCTTAGTTATGTACATGGAAGACTGAGAAATAAGGACTTTTCTGGGAATGTAAGTTCTACAGCTGCAGATCTTAACTCCTTATGAAGAATGTGATACTCTTCATGAGATCAAGTGAGTTGGGCATCAGTACAACCAAGTGGAGTGAAAAGATCATGTTCCTATGACAATTCAAATGTGTCCATGTTGCACATACTTCACAGGTGATATATCACTTCCCAAGGGCACACAATGCACACACACACACACACACACGTACAAGAACCAGCATGGCTTTACTTTTGGTATTCTCTGATCTTAGACTATTTATATTCTCAACCAAACCATTATTTTACCCTGGGGTTGCATTTCATACCTAGTCTCATCCTGAAGGCATATAGCTGGGGAATGACTTTGAACTCCTTAAAAAAGCAATGAGCTCTAAATACAAAAGCAATGTGTTAGAAGATGTTATTATTAACTCCCTAGAGAGCCTTCAAAGTGTCAAAACCACCCTCCCAAGGAGCAAGGAGTCTAATATTGGTACAAATTCCCTGGATCTTGACATTCTGTCTCAGGGTTTTAATTGACTCCAGACTTGCACATCATGTGTCCCATGGTAAACAAGATTCATCTGCAAGATTTCATTGCCACCCCTCCCCAAGCCTGTCTGAAACTGTGGGAACTCCAAGGGAAAGGTGGAGAGATTTTATTAGATCATTATCACCCTATTTTCAGAGACCTTCCAAAAGCCAGTACTGACAATATTTGCCCGAGTCTATGATCAAGCCCCTCAGCTGTCAAGGGCATGCATTCTTAAAAGTTTATCCTAAAAATAAGTAAATACATTCCATGTGCTTTCACAAGCCTCCCTGGTCAAGACTTCTTTAAGAAAACAGAGAAGAATAAAAACAAAGTTGAAGCAGTCACAGCTTTCTAATACAATAGAAGGGTGTCTTAGTTAGGGTTTCTATTGCTATGATAAAACACCATGACCAAAGGCAACTTTGGGAAATGAGAGGTTTATTTCATCTTACATTTTGTAGTCCATCATCCATGGAAGTCATGGTAGAAACTGAAGGTGAGAACCTGGAAGGAGGAATTGATGCAGAGGCCATGGAGGAATGTTGTTTACTGGCTTGCTCCTCATAGCTTGCTCAGCCTGCTTTCTCATAACACCCAGGATCACATGCCTGCCTAGGGGATGACACCTTCCATAGTGGGTTGAGCCCCTTACATCTATTGTCAGTCAAGAAAATGCCCCACACACTTGCTCCCATGCCAGTCAGGTGGAGGCATTTTCTAAACTGAGGCTCCCCTTTTCAAAACGACTCTAGTGTGTGTCAATTTGACATAAAACTAGCCATCAAAGCCAGACAGTGGTGGCACACACCTTTAATCCTAGCACTTGGGAGGCAGAGGCAAGTGGATTTCTGAGTTCAAGGCCAGCCTGGTCTGCAAAGTTTGTTCCAGGACAGCCAGGGCTATACAGAGAAACCCTGTCTCAAAAAAACAGAAAAACAAAAAAGGAAAAAACAAACAAACAAACTAGCCATCACAAAAAGAAAAGAAACTAATAGTTATCTAGTAAATCTAATGCTTACCAGTTGACACAAATACTCACATATGCCACATATGCACTATAAATACAGAAAAATAGACAGCTGAAGGCATGGACATTAAAAAAGATATACATCTTTATCTTTGATGTAAATTTTTGAAGGAGGTGCAATTATCTCCTGTGGATGGGTAAATTGTAGCACAGAATAATAAACCCTTGTCTTCATTAGTATTCCTCAGCTAGGGAATAATGTATTCTTCATTACTACTTATACCTTTCAAAGTCAGAAACAATATCTCACGGCCTGGAAGAGGACAGGGTGCTTTATAGGTAGTCAATGAAATTTTATTGAGTGACTGAAGAGCTGACATGAAGAATATGACAAATACACAAGAAATTAGCTAGGAGGACAAATTGACCACCTACTATGTTATAGATCCTCTGCCAGAAAGATGGGAAGTGTGAATCTAACATCACTCGTAGTTATCCATTGAATTCTAATAACCCAGAAGATAGTAAACCTCACTGAAGTCTAAGGAAGACGTAAGATTTTTAGAATGGAGGATATGACCCAAAAGAAGGACAGAGGTTACATGTGGGCACTATCTAGCCCTGAAGTAAATGTCAGAGCTTTGGACATACAGCCTCTTAGGAGGTCACTGTGACCTTTAGTCACCCACACCCATCTCAAATATTAAGGTCAGGATTTTGTTACCATTGATACAGAAGTATACATAAAACACAAGGAGCATTGTATTTCCTCTAGGCTAAGCTTAACAGATTTAGCAAGTAAAAATGAATAACTTCCAGTTAAATTTGAATTTTCAGAAAATCAAGTATTTTAAGAAAGTTTTCCTGAAATATTACACAGGTCATACTTCTACCAAAATTATGTAATTTGTATCTGAAATTCAAACTTAATTGAGTTTCCTATATTTTGTTTGGACAAGACTACTAGGAAACCATTCAATAATTTCAAAATTATTTACGTGTATTAAAATATCATAAATGTGAATCTCATAAATGTATATAATTATCAGATGTTCATAAACTAATTTTTAAATATTTAAGGACTTGATGATATTAACTACCAATATAGATACAGGAATAGTGAGATGTCTTGGAGAACAAGAGTCATTTTGGAGAGTTGGGCTCTTGGAAACTCAAGCCACCCTGAGCTGGTGGCTTGGGGGTTCTTGTCTTGCAAACTCAGAATTAAATTCATGGGTCACAGAGAGTGAATCTTACAAAGAAGTATTTTATTGAGGGGTAGGAAATAGGACACTGTCCAACAGCTGGTTTGAGTCTGTTTAAATGTTGAAAACTAGGGCAAGCTAGGGGGAAGGAAATGAGTTGGTCTGTCCAGTTGACCGGGTGTCCAGTGGCCTCCTCCCATTCAGACATGTGGTCCTTTGTGCCTTCAGGCAGAGGTGCTCATTTAGAAGACAATAGGAAAACAGGAAGCAGAGCTCCTTTTTGGCAATGCTTACCCCAGCAAGGGCACTCTCTGCTCTGCTGTCTGGAGTTTCTGCATGTTGACCAATTTCTATCATAGGTCCTCATTGCTTAGATATTACACATTGCATAGATATGAAATTACCTCATAGCACTCCATAAATTGGAACAATTAAAATAATAATCAAAAACAAGTGGATAATAAATCATGATTTTAAAATGAACTGGAAGGCATTCTTTTAACTATATTACTGAAACAGAGATTGCAGACCTAGTTTGATTGGGTATTAATGTGTACATTTCATTACTGGGAATAAACTTTCAGAGAATAGATTCTATTCTTCATCTGCATTGATTAATGCATGAGGTACTCAGAACCCCAAGTCTAGAACATAGGAAGCACATGGCACCTGTGGGGAGCCGCAGCTGCCACCCTATACATATATATTGAACACCTGGTCTCTGGCCAGAGCAGAGAGCATTGATAAACAAGCCCTTAGTTGGAAAAGCTGAGTGCCTCTAGTTTGTGATGCAAGCTGGCATGATTTTCCCGCAGCCTATTATGCTTTGCCACGTAGCTGATGCTGATTGGGACCAGGGAAAGTATGTAACCCACAAGGGCTGGGGGCTGGAGTGATAGTAAGTAAGATGTAAGAAATAGGAGTAAGTATGTAGGGAATAGAAGTAAGATGTAGGAATAGAAGTAAGATGTAAGGATAGTAAGTAAGATGTAATAGAATTAGGAGTAAGTATGTAGGGAATAGAAGTAAGATGTAGGAATAGAAGTAAGATGTAAGGATAGTAAGTAAGATGTAATAGAATTAGGAGTAAGTATGTGGGGAATAGAAGTAAGATGTAAGAATAGAAGTAAGATGTAAGGAATAGAAGTAAGAAGTATGTAAGAATAGAAGTAAGTAAGATGTAAAGATAGAAGTAAGCTGTAAGGATAGAAGTATGATGTAAGAATAAAAATAGTAGTGAGTAAGTATATATAGTAGTGAGTAAGTATATATAGTAGTGAGTAAGTATATATAATAGTGAGTAAATATGTATAGATAGGAGTAAGTATGTAGATATAGAAGTAAGATGTAGGAAATAGGAGTAAGTAAGAAGAAAGTAGAAAGATGTAACTAGTAAGATGTAAGAAGAAGATATAGAAGAATATAAAAGAAGCTAGCTAGAGAAGAAGTAAAAATGAAGGTTCCTGATTAAACTTCATGGAGAAGAGCTCGTTGTTTGCCTCCTTATTTCCGCTGGACAGGAAAGGCAGCCGACAGGCACCCACTATACTTGTTTGTTTAGTTTCATTGCTGGTGTTCATTGATCTGTTGCATTAATGTCTCATGAATGTTATTCTAGGCATAGTCCTAAGGTTATCTGCATTCATGATCTCCAAGTCCCCAGCAACCTGGTAGGGATAACATTATCTTGAGGGTAAATGTGTCTAAGTAGTGTGGAACCTCGACAGCAATGTGGTTCCCTCCAATCCATCGGATTCTCAGTCCTGGGGCTTCTCCATCTAAACAAAGGCAAGCATAGAGAGGTTAGGGTTTCATTTTAAAAGCTTTCATTTCCTTCCTCATCCAAAGAAAGGAAAACGAATTGAAGATAGTGAATTCTAATTAGATGGCACTAAATATAGCTGGGATTTTTTTTCAGTCTTTCTTTGCTATGTGTGGTTACTTGTGGCAGGTCAGCCACCAATATTCTCTAAAGACATAAATAACTCCCAGTATTGGAAGGAAGTGTGGAATGCTGTAAAAAAGAACAAAGAGATGTGGGTATCGAAAGTCAGTGTCTGATAGAATAAACAGCAACTAAGCACAGTCAATAATGAATTATAAGCCTTAGACTCTGCTCTGTAGCCAAGAGGAAGGAAGACAGGGAATGAAAGACAGTTGCTGTCCAAAAGCATCATTCATGGGTGCAGAGAGTGGGCTTAACTTTTCTGTAATACCTTTTAAGTTCCCTGTCTGCAATAAAGTCCAATGGCTTCCTCAATGCATTTTTGCTGCTAGAACAGAATAGTTGAGAGTGGAATGTTAATGAAATGAACTTTTAAAGGTTTTTGGTTCTGGAAGCTGGAAAATCCAAGTTTGGGAGACTGTATCTAAGGATAATCTCAGGCCACGCCATTATATGGTGGAAGTCTGAAGGACAAGCAAGCATGCACACACACACACACACACACACACACACACACACACACACACATACACACTGGAGAGAAGATTAAAGGTCTGTAATTGTTGGTGCATTTCTATAAGAAATAGATATTTCTCCACCGTCATGACTATAACATCCCCCAGTAGAGCCAACTCTTAACACATACTCATTGCAGAATTAAGGTTCAATACAAGGTCTGGCCTGGTAAAGTAGGCCTTTAACTCCAGCTATTCAGGAGGCTGATATAGGAGGAATGTAAGTCCAAGTCCTACCTAGTTTACAGTTCATGACCAGTCTACAAAATTTAGACCTCATCTAAAAAAATAAAATAAAAAAATAAAAAAAGGTAAATGTGGATAAAGTCTGTAGTTCAAGGGTAGAATTCAAACTTTAACACCATAAAGAAAAGATAAAAGAAACTGAATTTCTGAAGTTTAGAGGGATGCATTCAAGCCCACTGCTAAATATTAAAGGAACACATGGAGACTGACAAAGCCTGTGAAGTCTTAAGTTCTTCATCCAGTATCTCCGGATAGAGAAAAGATATTATACATGTCAGGAGACAGATTGTCACAGCCTGTTATTCATCTGGGAAAATGCAGATAATAATAATAAAAAATTCACAACAAAGCCTACACCCTCAGTGAATAATTTCCCAAGCTCCCTATAATTATAATGTTCATCATTATGCACAGTTTGCAGCTGAGCTCCCAGAAGACCTGGGAAGTTGGTTATGAGAGTCTCCCAGAGTTTCAAAGAAGTATAACCACAAAAAAAATAAATAAACAAAAATAAAAACCTGGAAATAGAAGTCAGGTCCAGAGCAAATGTAGAAGTCCTGAACCTCAGAGCAATAGTGTCAAAGACCTTGTAACAGATACTGTTATGCATTAGAGTTTGTAGTTTCTGCCTTCTGTATATGCTATTATCCAAACTGGTCCCTCTGTGGATAAACAACATATTCACATGTTTTTCTAACCACAAAATGCATCTATTCAAATATTAATTTGTCTACTATCATTAATATCACCATTACTATTTAATCATTACCATCAACATACAGTCATGCTATTATTATTCTCTCTCTCTCTCTCTCTCTCTCTCTCTCTCTCTCTCTCTCTCTCACACACACACACACACACACACACACACTACACACTATCATACCTTATGCTACTTAACTATGTAATTTCTTCTAGTATTCAATCCAGTTCCATTGTTCTATTCTTTTCCATTAAAAGAGAATAAAATGAATAGTTAAATCAGCATAAGTTTATACAGATTAGATAGATATATAATAGATAGACCATACATATTTCTATCTGATATGTATATATATAAATACAAATCCATAAAATTGAGTAAAAGCTAAATTATAGAATCTAGCTTGAGGGTGTTTGGACATTCACTCTGCATTTATTTCCTTCTTATTTTTTGCTTAAACTTTAAAAATAATATATTGATGAAAAGTCTTTGTAATTTACAAGTTTTTTTGTTGTTTTTGTTTTGTCTAAGCACCTGATGACTAAATACTAGAGTCAGCCCTCCAATCCTGCTTTTTGACTGCTGGGTTGGTATAATACAACACAGTTGACTATCTCTATAAGGCACAGTCAATGACACTGTAGAAATTAATATTTAGAAGAGAGTCTTTGGGGAGATGGAAAAGTGAGATATCGGTGCATCTTAGAAAACTTGGCCTTTGGAAGTTTCATCTAAAATAATGAGCGAAAATACACAGACATTTAAGAGTCCCTGTAGTTCAACATTATTGTCAGCCACTTAAATCTAACATTGTTTTTCCCTTGGTCATTAGCTTATTCTCACTTTCATTCCCTCATACATTCATGTAGAGAGGAGAGAGAGAGAGAGAGAGAGAGAGAGAGAGAGAGAGAGAGAGATTGATTTTCCAGAATTTAAACTTAGAGCCATTTCTGAGATTCCCTTTTCTATTCATATTCATATTTTATGATCAATATTTTCATACTTTTAAATATAGCTTTACAGATGATTCTCCACTGAATGCTGGACTCCTAACTCTACCTTTTAAAAAATGTCTAAAGTAAAATTCTCAGCCTCAACCCCCTCTGCTAAAAATCAATAAAGACAACTATGAAAATGTATCTAGTCTAGTCTGCTGGAGCATCACAAGACAGAGTATCTGTATTAGTTATCTTTTCTCATTGCTCTGACCAAACTCTTGACAAGCACAACTTGACAAAGGAGAAGTTCATCATTGTATAGAGGCTGATGTGGCTCACTGAGTAGTGTAGGAGTTTATAACTTCCTCACATTGGGAAACAGAGAGTTTGAACCAGAAGCAAGGCAGGGGAGATACCTTGTCTCAAAACATAAGGTGAAGAGATATTGAAGAAGACACCTGACACCAAGCTCTGGCCCTTCCAGACATATTTACATACACGTGCATTAACACCTGCATACAGTCATGAATGTAAGACACACACAAACATTCACAATGCCCACTTCTAGTGACCCACCTCTACAAGCCATGACTCCTTCCCCAGAGGTTGCACAACCTCCAAATACAGAGAACCATCATCTGAAAACCAAGTGCTTAAATACATGAGGTTCGACTTGACATTTTATAATCAAACTAAAACATCATCCCAATTCATATTCAGCCAGATGCAAGACATTGCAGTGAGTCTCCCTGATCAACTAATCACCAGCCCACAAGCCAGCTGATGACAGATGCATGAGTGGACCTGTTGAGGTCAACTAAACTGTCCCACTCTAGAAGATCTACCCAAATGGACAGCTTCTTCATGAGAATAATAAAAGACCATTTTCTGAAGCCACTAAATTAATAGGGACTTGCTATTGATTAAAAGTTCCAGAGGACCTGTCTTAATCAGGGTTTTTATTCCCTCCCTGTACTGGCTAGTTTTGTGTGTCAACTTGACACAGGCTGGAGTTATCACAGAAGGGAGTTTCAGTTG
>NW_022196905.1:241457401-241461291 GCF_008632895.1 Mastomys coucha
TGGAGTACAGGCATCTGGAGCTCAGAAGACAAGCTGTGTGCTACAAAGGGCAGAGCTGGAGAAGTGACTGGTTAAGCCCTTAGAGGAGCCCAGAAAATCGTGAGTTGGATCCCAGACATTGGTTTTGCTTTTGATTGTGACTGTGTCCTGATATTTTTCCCTCTTGAAGGAAGAACGTATTTTAGTGGAGCCCACAGTTAAGAGACTTTGAATTTTAAAAGATATTGGACATTTTGAATAGATTGAACTTTTTATATGTAAAGACGGTGGGACTTAGATCTTGGGGATGAATAAGAACATAAGGGTTGAGGTTTAATAGTGATGTGTTTGTGTGTCAAGTTGACAAGGGGTCAATTGTACTGGCTAGTTTTATGTAACAACTTGACACAGGCTGGGGTTATCACAGAAAGGAGCTTCAGTTAGGAAAGTGCCTCCATGAGGTCCAGCTGTGGGGCATTTTCTCAATTAGTGATCAAGGGGGTAGGGCCCCTTGTGGGTGGTGCCATCCCTGGGCTGGAGGTCTTGGGCTCTATAAGAGAGCAAGCTGAGCAAGCCAGGAGAAGCAAACCAGTAAAGAGCATCCCTCCATGGCCTCTGCATCAGCTCCTGCTTCCTGACCTGCTTGAGTTCCAGTCCTGACTTCCTTGGTGATATACAGCAATATGGAAGTAAGCTGAATAAACCCTTTCCTCCCCAACTTGTTTCTTGGTCGTGATGTTGTGCAGGAATAGAAACCCTGACTAAGACACTCCCCAAACATCATGACCAAGAAGCAAGTTGGAAAGGAGAGGGTTTATTCAGCTTACACTTCCACATTGCTGTTCATCACCAAAGGAAGTCAGGACTGAAAGTCACACAGAGCAGGAGCTGATGCAGAAGCCATGGAAGAATGCTGCTTATGGAATTGCTTCCCCTGGCTTGCTCAGCTTGCTTTCTTATAGAACCCAGGACTACCTGCCCAGGGATGGCACTACTGAAAATGGGCTGGGCCCTCCCCGCTTGATCACTAATTGAAAAAAAACGCCTTACAGCTGGATCTCGGGGAGGCATTTCCTCAAGGGAGGCTCCTTTCTCTGTGATAACTCCAGCTTCTGTCAAGTTCACACAAACTAGCCAGTGTAGGACCTAAACTATCCTAAAATATATATAAATGAATAAAAGACAATTTTCTCATGTATTCCTTAAGTACATGAATTGGAAGCTATTATTCTCATAGGCCCCATTTCCATGAATATGGGACAGTTCACTATACTAATTTTTCTTACCTTGGGAAATTTGTATGAAGGCTAGCCTCTCCCACTTATCTTTATGATTCTTAAGTAAAGCGTTTTTACATACTCTCTGGGCTGTTAAGTCATTTGAGTTAACCAATTTCCTAGTTACATAGATGTCAGACAAAGGATAGAGAAAAATAACTGTACCCTCTTTTTTTTTTAATTTCTTATTATTTGCTGTTTGTTATGAATCTGATCAGTGGACTTTACATGAGTAACATTTCCCTGTCTTCTATTGATTAAATCTTAAGATTGAACCAAAGTATGCTGAATTATTAAGACTTCATTTGTTTAACTCTAGATTAGATACAAATATGACATCCAATTTTATTAAATTTTAAAGATTCTTACAGAAACTTTATTCTGCATATATAGAAAGCTATCCACTTTGGATCTAATCTGTCAGAGTAGCAGAAGGATTTTAGAACTCTAGGGGCCCCAAATCCTGAGCAGAAATTTTAAGACTGGTTTAAAATATTGCTAATGAATCAGAAGCTGATCAGACAACGAGCAGAACAAAAGATTCTTGAGGGTCCAGTGAAGCCCTGAACACAGACACTTCCATTTCTGCTCTCATTTGCCTGGCTTTCTTTCTGCTATAATATTCTGCTCCCATATAAAGAACAAGACACATTGGAAGCCCTGCTCGAAGTAGACCCTTACCTCTCTGGATTACATCTGCTCAGCTCTTAATGTATGCTGCTGCCATTGAGAGTTTATCAGCCATCTGCCCTCCTAGGTTGATATTCCTTAAGGTCAAGCCTGAGTCTTATTTACATCTGTACACCCTATGCCCAGGAAGACGCTTAGCTCAACCCTGGCATTCCAAATAGGCTTGTTGATTGAATGAAGTAAACAGTTTCACGTCTCATTATCAAATATAAATCTCCCCCCCCAAGAAGCTTTTGAACTGATGGAAACGACACAAGTGTTTGTTACCGTCATCATCATCATAATCAGTCACTTCATTTCAGTTGCTGTGTTTCCTGTATTTAATTTGTTTCTCCAATCTTCATTATCTTGTAAGCAGCGGGAGGCTGGGCTGAAATCCAGGCCTCCTGGCTCCGAGTCTGTTCATCTCTCCTCACAACGTTATTACCATTAGCCTGATGGAGACCCATGGAGGTCAACACAGCAAGAGTGTGATACAATGCCTTCTGGAGGAGCACATCAAATCTACTGCCCCCAGGAACAAATAGAAGGGGAATTACCATTGAAGAACAAGGCCCCTGTGCCATCACCATGCCCATCAGTCAATCAGATTTATCTCTTTTTAATTCTCCTAAGAACCCTAGGAGTCAGGTAATTATTGTGCAGATAAGGAGACAATCACAGTGAATTTTCTAGGTAACAATGAATAGAGGGTTGACCAGTCGCTAATTCTCAAGCCAACTAGCCCTCCTGCATACCCTAAGAACATTTTCATATAAGTTCAAGGTTGTTTCTATAGCCCTGTGTGTGTTCAAGCAGATTGGAAAAAATGATGAGACATCTTACAACAGAGCCAGCTTTACTGGAGGCTGAGTAACAGGATAATGTTATTGGGAAAAACAGACAAATTGTTGCTTAAGACTAAGTAAGCCTTGAAGATAGAAGGGAGCCTAAGTAGGCACATTTAATGGATATATTTCTATCATTATCCAAAGCATCTGTGCTCTGAGAAGGTTAATATACTTAGTGTGACTCTGCTCCTAGACCATGTATCTTATAAGCAAACACATTGAGAGCTTGGCTGTTTCAAGACAAATAAATCTCATAAAAGTTGCATGGGGATCTCAATAGTGCATTTAACCACACAGGTCCCACCCTGTTATCTAAGTCCATATTCCATTGCTAGATTCGGGAAAACTTGTCAAGGATACTTATTTGATTTCCTTTGTGGTTCTGGAAGCTGGGGTGTCCAAGCTGAGGCAGAACAGCCTCCTACTACTTAAAGTCACAGAGGAAAGTATAAAGGCAAGCTGGAAATGAGAAGGAAAAAGAAGGAGCAAGACAGGCTCGGAGAGTGTGATGCTTGCTGCTTGCTGCGCAATCCTGAGAAACTGAGCTAGATCACCAGCATTCTTGGACAAGTCTTTGATACTGTGACAAGTGATTGTAATCCCAGCACTGGAGAGAGAAAGGACAGGTGAATTCCCCGGGGCTCACTGGTAGTCAGTGTAACCTAATTGGCAAGCCCCATCATCCAGTGAGAGAACCTGTCTCAAAAAGCAAGGCACAGCATAGTGGCATATAGTCTGCTAAAAGGAAACAGACAAGACAAAAAATAAAAATGACAAAAATAACATGGTAGATGTCACTCATGGTTGTCCTCTGACCTGCACATGCAAACACACACACAGAGAGAGAGAGAGAGAGAGAGAGACAGAGACAGAGACAGAGACAGAGACAGAGACAGAGACAGAGATGACAGAGAGACGACAGAGACAGAGACGACAGAGAGACGACAGAGAGACGACAGAGAGACGACAGAGAGACGACAGAGAGACGACAGAGAGAGACAGAGACAGACAGAGAGAGACAGAGACAGACAGAGAGAGACAGAGACAGACAGACAGAGACAGAGACAGAGACAGACAGAGACAGAGACAGAGACAGAGACAGAGACAGAGACAG
>NW_022196905.1:241461369-241494908 GCF_008632895.1 Mastomys coucha
GAGACAGACGACAGAGACAGACGACAGAGACAGACGACAGAGACAGACGACAGAGACAGACGACAGAGGCAGACAGAGGCAGACAGAGGCAGAGAGGCAGAGAGAGAAGGAAGAGGACCACAATAGCTCAACTGAAAGCAACGAATACAATTCTAAGAGACCAAGAACTCATTCAGTCCTCTAAGCATTAACTCAGTCCCAGAACGGCAGCACTAATAACTAAATCTCTTATAAGACCCCACCACCTCTCAACATTGTGACATTGAGAATCAAATTTCAAAGTGAGTTTTAGGGAACCAAACCATTTTCAAACTGTCACAGAGGAATTCACATTAAAGTAGAACTTGAAATCCAGTATTTTTTTGGAGGGGGGGATTCGAGACAGGGTTTCTCTGTGTAGCCCTGGCTGTCCTGGAACTCTGTAGACCAGGTTGGCCTCAAACTCAGAAATCCGCCTGCCTCTGCCTCCCAAGTGCTGGGATTAAAGGCTTGTGCCACCACTACCCATGTGCCACCATGGCCCAACTCGAAATCCAGTATTTTTGTATGCTAAAAATGGCAATTATACATTGATTTTACGTTTTATTTATTTATTTACTGCTTACTATAAGGGTATTACAAGAAAACTGCCTCCCCTACTGTGGGAGGCACCATTCACTAGCTGGGATACTTGAAGATATTCCCCCTGGGAGAAAGAGGAGTTGAATAGCAGCATGCTTTCAACACTCTCTGCTTCTTGATTGTAGATGCAATGTGAGCTGCTTCTTCAAGCTCCCTTAAGTTGCTTTTGTCTGAGTATTTTAGCACAGTTACAGGAAAAGAAACTGAGAGAAGATCTCCATGAATAACTACAACCATAGCAAATAATCCATTTTTCATTTTACAGCCATGAATGAAAAGTGGAGCTACTGGGACATAAAGAGGGAGGATGAGATATGGAACATCAACTAGCAGAGACAACCCCATTACTGCCATCACTGCATGGGTTCCATATAGACATTTGCTCTGTCTATGAAGCTTGATTTAACATCTATAGGGGTAGTTGGATGCTTAAATTTAGAGAGATTCCAGCATATGCATACATTTGCTTCTAACTATGTTCTTCAGTGGCTACTGCTTTACAGACCCTACTTCTTGTAGGACAAAACCTCAGAGGTAAAGTAAGTGATGTAGGAAAAAATATTCACCCTGTAGAAAGAGACTTAGTGTCCAGAGTAATAGACCCATCTCTGTATCATGTATGCTCCAAATCAAGTAACTTCTCCTTTAAGGCTTTTCTTTAGTTTCATGCAAGGATTATCAGACAGGATTCATCATAAAGTCCATAAGATTTCTTTCAACCCTGATTATCTTGTAGTAGGGTCATTCCAAGTCTCTGTGATACTTAACCTTAATTGACAACGTGGCCTGCTTGGAGGTCACCTAGGAGACACACTGCTGAACATAGCTGAGAGCATTTCTTAACTGAAGAAGGAAGACCCACTGACCCAGTCTGAATGTGGACAGCATGATCCTATGGGCTGGAGTTCTAGGTTTAATAAAAGAGAGAAAGCCGCTGAGAAGGCATCCTTCTCTCTGATACAAATGCAATATGACCAGCTATTTCATGTTCCCGCCACAGTGCACTTTCATCCATGGTGAAATATATTCCTCTAAATTGGGAACCCAAATAATCACTCTTTCCTTTACATTATTTTGTCACATATTTTGCAACAGGAATAAGAAAACAACTGACATATCAGCTTTGGCACTACATCCATGGATGTCGAATACATGTCAGGTAATGTTGATTAGAGATGAACAAAATGTGTTCTCATTGTATACGTGAGCTTATAATGCAACAGAAGAGAGATACACAAGCATCGATTTGTGATTTAAGATGGAGAGTGCCATTGCTGACTTGTAAGCAAGGTACCGGAGCATTCTAAGAATAAAGGGAGTGGAAATTCCTGTCCCAGAGAATCTGAGAGGGGATTAGAGAGCAAAGGACTCTGAACTTGGTCTTGAAAAAGAGCAGGATTTCATCAGTCAGAAAGTCTGGTGTGCTTGAATGAAAGGCAATGAGAAGCTCTACATGGGATAGAGAAAGTTCTAGAATGCTAACTGGTAATTATGTAAAGAAAGATAAGGGGCCTGCTTCCTAAACATTGAAGACAAAACTACAGAGCGAATCCAGCTAGTTTTCTGAGCAACCAGAAGACAATTAGTTTTGATCCATCAATTCTTAAAATGTCTTTGTTGGTGATATTAGTTCCTGAAGATGAAATTGGAGCCACCTAACAAATTGACTTGACAACTACGCACTTCCAAAAAGGTGATACAGGACCACAGAGAAGTGCTTAACAGCAATGAGAATATATCATTCTGTAAGGTATTTACTTCATTCATAGCATGAACCCCAGCAGAATGGGCAAAGTTTCCCCAAGCAGCATCCATCCCGACTCTTCATTTCAGGGTGTTTTATAACATCATCAACCTGAATGAAGCACCTAGAAAGGATAGCTGGTGGTTTTCAGGTTGAAAAATCAGTGTCTATTGCCTATTGTAGGAAGCTGACACCTCATTTTTTAAGGATGACATGCCATTACAAAGATGCATTGAAAGGTTAACATTCAAGCACACTCTTGAACATCTTAAGTGGCATACCAGTGTGAGAGGGACTCTCATTAGCTGTAATGGCTCTTCTACCTTGAAATGCAGGGGAAGGACGCACGCTCCAAGAAAACAGAATCTATGTTGGGTAAATAAAAAAACATTCAAAGAAACCAGGACAAGCAGGATTTTGTTCTGTTTCAAAATACCAAAGCCTTGCACATCTGAGATAAAATGAATGGAGCCAAAATGTGAAGCCAGTCACAGGTCTACTGGGTCTCTGAGAGATCCTTTTCAATGTGACCAGCATATCGTGCTGGCAGTCCACACATTTAGTTGCCATCCCCTCACCTTGTGTGAGCTGAAGGATTTCCCTGCAAAACCTCCCCTGAGGAACGTGGCTTTAAGTTCACTATGTCTCCTTAAGGGAAGGAGACAGCGAGATCTCAACATTGTACCCGAAGTTCCATTGTTTCAATGATGATCCTGGGCTATAACAAGGGTCTCTGAAATCAAAAGGAGCATCTC
This sequence comes from Mastomys coucha, assembly GCF_008632895.1. Classification (NCBI taxonomy): domain Eukaryota; kingdom Metazoa; phylum Chordata; class Mammalia; order Rodentia; family Muridae; genus Mastomys; species Mastomys coucha. The sequence goes on from NW_022196905.1 coordinate 241,464,490, forward strand.
TCTGCTGAAGACCAGAGGCAGTGTTCCCTCTGTTTCACTAATGTAAATCCATGAAGTATTGGAATCTGAACCGAGCGCCTCATTTTTTTTTCTGACTGAGTTCAGCTTGTGCCCTTTTAGTATGCTCCAAATAACACCCTCTTCCAAGCCTCTTGACCATTTTAAGTTTGCAGTCAACTTGCCTCAACAACTGTGGTCCCTGGTATTTCTGTTCTCTATTGAAAGGGAGTCACTCGATAACCTTTAAAATCCTCCTTTAAAGAAAAGAGAAATAGCCATTTAGATTCCTGCTGCAGTCCTCATGGTACAGCCTGCCTCTGAGCTGCCTTTCTTGGCCCCCATGCTCCTTGGGCTTTGTTAACAGCCTCTCTTTCAGCTGAGGGTGAAGAATGATAATTCAGCTAGTTGCAGGGGCTGCAGGAGGCAAACCTGAAAGGTTTCCAGAAGGCCAGCAGGCATAGAGCACGTTTTCAATGCACAAGGGCAAAGGAGTCAGGAGTCATTTCTCTCAAGGGGAGTTTGTATGAGAAAGAGGGGGGTGCAGGATGAAGAAAGGAGGGAGAGAGAGAGAGAAGGAGAGAAAGAGAGAGAGACTTATGAACAGATCAGAGAGGAATGCATAAATATGAGTTCTTTTAAATAATATAAGCCCTTTTCATATAAATTCAACTTTTAGACAGCATCTCGGTTTACAAATAGATTTACAGACTCTGAAATTTGCACAATTTCAAAGTTCCATGTTGCATCCAGCATTTCTAGAATAAACATTCTGGAGAAAAGAATTATTGTAAGAAAAAATGTGTCATAAAATAGAAATTGGGACACCATCATCTTTTTTAAAGACATCAACATACCTAAAGTGTGGCTGTGACCCTGTGGAGGGAAGCACTCCCAGGGATGAGTGGTGTTTAAGGAAGACATTCTCACCTCTAAGCCGGAAACTGAGACATATCAAGACCCTGCACCCACACTGCAGCGTACCCAAGTACATAGCATGTGTAAGAAAGAGTGGCCCCAATGCGTGGGAAAGCATCAGAAAGCAATGATGCTAACCACTAGCTATGGTTTTCTTTTGTCCCTTTGAGATTACTAAATTTGCTACCCACTGACACCATTAGAGCTAACTCTAGAGCTTGGTGACTATGTCTCATTTAAGCCCCTCCACTTAACCATCATTGACCTCCTTCCCACAGTAAAGACAGGCTCTAGAATCCAAAAGATTGCACTAAACCATAAGGAAAATAGTGTAGAAAAGAAATTCTGTGAACATCAAAGTCTGTATATAAGTATACATTTAAGGCAGAGAACACTATCTAGATTGTATGCTTATTTTCTTTTCTATAATCTCTTTAATTCAGGCACTCATACTTATATCACCCCAGAACCTACAGTCCTAACTCCAAATCCATCAAGTTAAAACCTGAAACATATCATGCACAAGTGCAGAATCTCATTCAGCCATCTAAAAGAAGAAAATTCTGACATAGGCTCCACTTGGAGGAAACCAGAAAATAACATGTTGGGTGAAACAGGCCATTCATAAAACACAATTATGAAGAGAGGCATGGTGCTTCACGTCTTTGGTCCCAGCATTGGGGAGGCTCAAGCAGAAAGACTGGTGTGATTTTGAGTTTAGCCTGTGCTATGGAGTGGAACCCTTTCTCAAGAAAAAAAGGAAAAGAAATAAGGAAGGAAGGATAAAAGGAAGAGAGGCAGGCAGGGAGGGAGCAAGGGAGAGAGGTTGGTTCATGATCATGTTCATTTGAATTCCCTAATGTAGTAAGACTCATAGATAAAAAGAATAACAATTCTCAGCAACATATAGGATTTCACACACTCAATTAAATATGTCTTTTAATTAAACCAGTGTGAACTAATACAGGAAAACAAAGTTAGCCATATGAATGAGATACCATTTGGTATTTCTAATATATACATTCTGTACTTGGCTTAAACATATTGATCTCAAATATTTATTTCTTAAGGCCAAAAAAAAAAATCAAAATTCTTTTTTTTCTGGCTTTCCAGGAGTCACATAATGTAATTGCTAGCTACACATATCTACTACATGATAGCATATCAGCCACTTCTTAGTCAAATGGCAACCTAGTAATCATGGCTCAACCTGCACTATGCCTTCCTTCAGCCATCTGTCAATGTTAACCACCAAAAGACTAAAAATGTATAATAAAGATAGTCAATTTGATGCATAAGCCTTATCACATGAATGTTTTTAGAACCGAAAAATCTGAGCGGCTTTCAAGAATGGCTTTGCCTTTGCGTCCAGAGCTGTTGCCTCTTCTGACCTTGACAGTTTAGGTCCCACCCCTGGAGCTAATGAGTTACACAGTACTTTCTCTATCTTGTTGGAAGAAAATGGGATTTAAAAACTAACTTTCAAGTTTAAATAGAAACTCACTCATCCCAATAGTGTTGGCTTTATTCAAATTAAGAATCGGGGATGCCTGTCAAGGTGAGCAAAAGGCAGAGAGCTGGGCATTCTGGCATGAATAGCTCTCAAGAAGACACATCGCCAGATGAATTACTGAAAAGTGGCAAGATCTCAGATCCGTGGTGTTAATTAATTATCTTATCCATTTGTTCTCCTAGTCATTCAATCAATAGCATTTTCCCAACACCCCTTCTGAAAACCTTACACAATAAGATATGTAGTTCTTGCTTTCTTTCGCCTAATAGGAGAAAAAAAATGTACTCACAGCTAACTAATCAACAGTAGAGTCAGGTGCCTTTTATTAAGCACCCACAATAAGTTAGGAAGTAGACAAATCAAGCTAAACAACCGTAAGTTTCTAATTTAATTCTGCTTCCTGTCTTAGCAAGACCAAAAGGCCATTATTTTTCATCTTTACAACAACTCATTTGATTCCCATATTAATCTATCTTTCTAAATCATCCACTCTGGCCATCAGTAATGCTGGCTCACAAACATCAACACTCTTTCACAAACACATTGCCATGTAAAGCTCCATGCAGCACTAAAGGAAGGAGATTTTAATGTCATAGATGTGAAGATGACCCAAAGGAGAAACTGAGGTAAAGGGGAAAACAAGGAAGACACCTTGACAAAGGCCAACACCAAAAGAAAGGTAGATACTTGGGAGGACAACAAGAGAGATGAGCTACCAAACTTAAGGAAGAGAAAAATTCAGACCTCAAAGTAATGAATAATTCCATCCACTGTTGGCAAATAGGATGAGAAGGAAGAATTCGGACCTCAAAGTAATGATTCCATCCACTGTTGTCAAATAGGATGAGAAGGAGTGTGTCCTTAAAATGGATGCAGGCTCCCTGAGATTTTTAGAAAATCATTTTTATAGAATTGGAGTTGTAAAATGACCCAGGAATAGATTGGGATACAATGGAACAGATATGTGGTCTGTTCTTTTGAATATCTGTTCTTTTGAAACAAGTATTCAGGATATGAACTAGGTATAGAGAAGTAGCCCTAAAAGAATCCAAGATTTAAACATTATGGTGCTGCCTGTTGAACTTGGCTAAAGTTGAGCATTTTTGTAAACCGAGGCAAGAATATTTATACAGAGGACTACAGTGGGAATTTATGGCTAAAGAAGGATGATCAGGGAAAGGATGATCCTCAAGAGGTAACAAATGGGAGGAAAGAGAGAGAGAGAGAGAGAGCGAGAGAGAGAGAGAGAGAGAAAACTTTTACATAAAAAAGGAGGAAATATTCCATTCCGCATGGAGCTCATTCTCTACATCATCATGGAAGCACCCCATACAGAGTGAGTATGGAGAAACTTCAGAGAACTTGTTGGTCAAGTATGTACAGGAAAGAGACTGCTTGGGATAGCTCAGGGATAGCTTCCACAATGATCTTCCCTGGAGGCCAGAGTGTACCCAGTTAGCCCTGAGCAGCCAGTGCTCTAACTCTTGTAATGTCTGTTGCTCTTGGGTTTCTTCTTCCCATTTAGCTCTTGTGTGTTTTTCCTTCCCTGAAGACAGTGGATCATTCTGTAAGGTGACTAGTAAAATCCAGAGCTCTTCATGATCAGACAAGCCAACCATTTTTCTCAGCAGTTTATGCAAAGCTCATCTTCCTCACTCTGTCTATTCCCTTGTCTGAAGGAGCGTTAATAAACTGCAAGCCATGCAAACTGCAGACATGAAGCAAACCTCCCTCCCTGACCGTCTATGAAGAGGTCAACAGCCACCTGGTGGGCATGAGGCCAGAAAGAAATCAAACTCTCAGCTGGTGGGTAGCATGCTCTGTCTGCCTGTCTTGTCACCTCTGCTATCTACAGCTGGAGCTGATGGCACCAACTGAGAGGCTCAGCAGTATGCCTAGAGGCAGATCTGACCTCTCCCAAAGGACCCGGTGTCCATTCTTGTCCACTGTCAGCCTAAGACTTTAACATCTTGGACCCTCACCCCCTCCCTTCTCCTGTGATCTCAGTCTCTGCCTCATTTGCAAACAAACCCTACTGTGGGACCAGACTGAGTTCCTGGCTATATGACCAACTCAGGAAGCAAAACATTGCTTCCTTTTACCTTCCTGGCCCCTATGTAGCAAGGCCATCCTCCCTGATTCTCTAGCCTCCTCCAAGAATCCGTGGCTGCTACATCAAGTTTGAATACAAATCACAGACAGAAGCCTACTTCTGAATTTTTCTTGCCACCTACTATGACACCATTCTATACCAAAAAGGACCTCCTGGCACTCACAGCTCAAAGACAGCTCAGATCTGAGTTTGAATCAAAGCTTTGATACTTAAATGAAAATCACTTAATCCCCCAGAGACTCAGTTATTTGCCAATGAAGCTTCCCCAGTAGGATTTGTGGGATAATAAGTTGAGATGATGCATAGGATACACCTGGCATTCAGAGGCTTTGAGTAGATGAATTCCCCCTGCCTGTCCTGAATCTTGAAGAAGCAAACAGGCCACCATGGAACTTTGATCTAGGTTCCATGGGATTTCCTAGAGGAAAAGCATTAGAACTTTCCCCAATGGGAACTGAGCATGCCAGCAACACAAGGCTGCCCTCCTCCTCAAAAGGCTTGAGAATCTGTTCTGATGTAATCAACAACTGCTTGTCACTGTTCTCTGCATCTTGAGGTAAATTTGCTTCTGAGGGGTTGCATGTTTTCCTCCAACTTAAATTGGGGACTTGGGAGCTGGTGACAATTATGAGGATACAGACTCAGAAACCACATTTCTATTCAACAAGAGCCTGCCCACAACCATGTGTCCCCAGTGCCACAGGTCAGCAGCTAACCAGATATTATTACTGGAGGACTTGAAGGGACAGGGACAGAAACATCTGCAGTCCCTGTCTGCTGAGTCACACTGAGGAGAGCTCAAAAGAACAAAGGGAAAAGTGGAAGAACTCCTCCTGCCGAACTGGATTCTTAGATCATTAGACTGGGACTCTGTCGAAGGAATTTTCCATCTTTGACCCTGTACATCCTCATCTGCAAAGTGGGCATTGCAGCATTGCCTGAGAGAACAATATGGCCACATGAATGGCATGGTTCCACCATTCTATACCAGGGAGGACTATTAAAATTGGATAGATTTGAGTGAGAAGTTCATGAGCTTGGGGCATCTGGACAAAAAGAGAAGCAGGTAACATTATGAAGCATGATCTGGATTCAACTACTACTGGTGCTCTTGTAATATAATAGTCTGCTAACAGACTCTGGACACATATGCATTGCTATCATTCTAAGGGAGAAAGCTGGATGTCATGGAGAAGTTAACTAACACATTGAGATCAATAAAAGACTATGATCCCAAGTACCTGCCTCCTGAATATCTGGCTCTGCCAGGGCCTAGGGACACTGCAGAAGGATTAGTTCATAGATAGTCCAGACTTCTGTCTAGACAATGCTTAGAAGAGATAATGGACAGTGAGAAAAATGTGTGTCACGATCTGCCTGCTTGGAAGAGACTCTGGAATGAAATGTCATCTAGAAATAAGGTGGGTGTATCTAAGATTACCATAGAACACAAATCAACAGATTCGGTATGTTCCTATTTGCAACTCCAGAGTCCAGCAGGTCTTGGCTCTTACTGCATTCTGTTTGATGCATCTGCAATGCTTTTGCATCTCCTTGGTCTGACCAACTTCTAATTGTGCCTCAGGTCCTCTATAATGTCCACTTTTGGGAGGAATCTTCCTAGACATGTCCTGGGCTCCTGCAGTGTCCTGCATCCCTTCTGTATCCTTGGGTATCCTTGCCAGAATTACACACTCCAAAAAGGCAAAGACTGTGTTCTTCATCTACATGGCAAGCAATATCACATCCAACCCCACGAAACAGTAAGCATCCTCATCTAATCACACCATCATTACATGGGAGGATGTGACGCATGCATGGGGAAAAGGCAGGTGATGGATGTGGTCATCCACACACTTCTGGATCTAAACTATTGTTACATGTCTCTCTGAGTGGGTCCAATGTTTATTCATCCATGCAACATGTGTTTTGTGTACCAGGCTCTAGTATACTTCCCAAAGTCATAGAGGATAACAGAAACCTGGCAGTATTTGGAATATAGATGTGTGAATGTAATAGAATGTGAGAGGTGCTGTCCTGGAGAGGCAAGGTATACAGAGATCTTGAGAACGAGTAGTGTGGGTAGTTCAATCTAGACCCTATAGGAAAGGCTTGTATGTCAATAAGGCAAAATCCTTCTAAGCATCAACAAATCACAATGTATACATGACAACAGGGCAGTGGGTAAAGTTAACTATAATTCCAATCTCAGATCATATTTGGCTACTATATAAAAATCATCAAGAAATTCTGTGTGTTTAGTAAAGACCCAGGACCTAGGACTCCAGGCTTCAGCCCCAGCCCTATTTTTCTGTGGGTGGGGAGTCTGCTGAGCAGTACTGAAGCCGCTGCTGGGTATTTAAATCCTGAGTCCCAGTGAGTGTCAATATCATTGACAGATGCTGTGCCAGGCTGGGCTGTAACCCTCAGCCTTCCAAAATGTCTGAAACGTGACAAATAGAGACCTTGATTAGGAAGGGCATTGTTTTAGGGACCCTTTCTAAACTGAGAATGTTTTCATCAAACCAACCATATCTTCCCCAAAATGTTCCTTCCTTCTTACTCAGATGGGATTAGAAAAATGACCCAGCTCTGGGCTAAAAATATGAATGCTTTATGTTCCTCCACAGGGGGAAAATAAGACAAGAGAATCTATGAAAGTAACAAGGAATTTCATCCTTCAGTGGACTTCAGAATGGATATTTTAGACTCAGCCATCCATAAACATTGGGTAATGTCATACTCTTGTACTGCAGAATGAATTCTACAGAACAAGCCACAAATCTGCATTAGGATCTGAGAGGGGGCCTTGCTAGGTGCTTTTAAAAATCTAAATGATGGCTAGCTTTCTCTGTGCCCAGGTAAACATATTCCTCAGGCATCAGCTAACTGACCAAACCACAAAGGATATGAATAGCGTGCTCCCATGGATGTGGGGATTCTGATGAGACACCAAGCCAGGCTGTACTGCACAGGTACCTGTAAGTATCCAGGGCTCTGAGCTGAAATTCCAATCATGTCAGACCCTGTCTGTGACCTGACTTGGATTCTACTGACCACAGCTTTTAAAGTCTTGGGCAATTTTGCTCTACCCTTTGCCCACACGTTATCTCTTACCACTTCTATTCCATTCTTCCTTAAACTCCTAGCTTAAGAGAGCAAGGCTGTCTGTTTTCTTCCTCCATCCTCCATAACCCTCAGGATTCTGAATTTGCTGTCCTCTCAGCCCCATTCATTCATTCCTCAGACCTTCAGCCCTCAGCTTAAACAACACACCTTGCAGGAAGCTCTCCTGATCCCTGGTATGGATTAACTGCCTCTTCTGCACTGACATGTTGATTCAAGGCAGCAAATGCCAAGCCTTTCCAAATGCTCCATGTCACCTCTCTCGAGGCCCACTGTGTCCCAGAACCTCTGCCCCTTAAAACAGAAATATCAAGCTTACTCACATACATTCACATCCAGACCATTTGCCAAATGGCTAGATCCTTCTTGTCTGAGCCTGCCAAGATGTTCTCATGCCTGAGCCACTGTCCAGGCAGTTTCCCTAGCCACTCTCTCACCTTTGCTTACTGATTTGAAAAATAAAAGCTTCCTCCATTCTCTCTTCTGAGGATCAACTCAAAAGGAATGTCACATCCCAGACCAGACTTTATAGCACTGCTTTCTCCAGACTGTGCCCCTCCCTTAGATCCTAGTGATCCTCCAGTCCCTTTTACCTCTAACAGAATTTTATTCACAAGCATGTGCCCAAGTAGATGGATAAGCCAGTAGTATCTCAGCTCAACATTTTTAAGCAGAATGTCCTCTTGTATTCTTAATGGGCCAAAACCAGCCATTCACAGCCATGGCATTAGTATGGCTCCAAACATGCATAACTGCCCCCTGAATTTGGTCAGGGCAATGAGAAAAATAAAATAAAAGGGCTTCCTTCCTCACTTCTACACCCTAGGAACCCAAGCCTTATAACCTCTTCTTTCACCCACATCTTCTTCTTGGAGTTTCACGTCTATGATCATCAAACACCAAAGCAAATACTGATGGTTATGCCTACATGCAGCCAAAGCCTGCCATCATCCAAAGGAAGAAGGCAGGTGTCAAGACTGCACAGAGGGGAGTGTACCTTTGAAGCCCCTCCTGTTTTACAGTCTTCATTGTTTTTTAAGCCCCACAACAACTTGAGAAGGCCATCCACTTTCCCTGCCTTATAAAATGAAAGAGCCCAGATAAAGAACACCAAACATTCAAACTAGTTTGGGAGCTTTGAACTCCAGCTGGCTGATCTAAGAGCCAGTGCTCAGCACTTCCATGTTTGCCCCACATCTCTGCATGAATCCCCTGTAGCACACATTTGGATTCTGTTGGAGCTATGCGGGGCTGCAGAGCCCATTCACGTTTAGATCAACTTGTCAACAGCAGGCTCTCTCACAACAGATCTTTTTTATCCCTCCTCCTCTGACTTGTAAGGCTGACAGAGTGGTATATTGGATTTCCACAGTCATCTTTCATTAGAAAAATATATGTTTTTGATCACCCTCTGCCTTCCCAAAATTGCAAAGGCTGAAGATCAAGTTGCCAACTGGAATTCCATTCATCAAGGAGATAAACATCACCTATCTACTCCCCCATCACCATCATCAAAGAATACATCTGCTGGTTGGCAGCTAGTGGTGGGGCAAGAAACTTTGAGGCTGGGCTGGGGAGGCCTGGGTTTCAATCTTGTCTTATGTTACCTTAGGTAAGTCACTTTCCCAAATTTCATTTGTTTCCTGTCCATAAAGTAAGTGGGCATCACTGAGTTATTAAATAACTGAATATGTGAATTGATGAATTAGTGAATCATGTAACATACTACCTATGGTCTTGTTCAAAACTGTGTCCCTACAGGATTTTCAGAAGCATTATTGGTGAGGCAGAACTAGTATATGCATATGTGTAGCACTGAACTTTCTCAGTGGCCTGTTAACTAACAGGTAGCTCAAATCCACCATACTTTCAGCAAGACCAATAGTACAGTGTGAGCTGTACAGATGTGGAGCCCTCCCCTTTTTCTTCCCATTTAAACCCAGTTGTATCCAACCACACACAGGTGTTCATGTGCAACAGGGGCTTTTGAGAGCTATGGGTAGTGGATTAGGACATAGCTGACCTCTCAAAATCTCTTCTGGCTCCAGATTCTCTGATTCAATAATAGTCCCTGTGAATAATAGATCTGCTCCCTGACACTGAGAATGATAAAGGGACCTGGCACAAAGTCCTATTAAGACAAATCACATTTAAGTTTAGGAAATTATATGTTTGAATCCTGTAATTTAATGTCACTGTGATGCCTGAAAGGAAGGAAAGGGAACTCAATTATAGGCTAATTAGACCAAGCAACTCACAAGGCCTTGGTTGCTTTCCTGTCTCTGCTAATACCGAGTTAAGCCCAACCGTACTCAACTCCAACTCTTCTAGGTTCAGCCTTATTTGTCCCACCTGTGAAATGGGACAGTCTTTGTGCAAAACAGAAAAGCAAAAGACTTTCAGTCCAACAGAGAAGGAAAGCCCTAAGAAATACTCCAGAGTCCCAGTTCAATGCCAGCAACACCACTTGTTATCTCGGACATGATCCCAGTGGATCTTGCTGTGCTCTGCTCGGCAGTCATGTTTCAGAAGGTGTGTGAGGTGCATACAACATGGTGGAAAAGCTATGTGGAGTCAGGTTTGCAGAAAGGTCACTCATCTCTTCACACAACCTTCAGGACGTGGACAAAGCATAAAAATGTTGCAAACCACAATGTTCTTTCATCTTCCCTTCAACAAAAACTATTCTACACATCTCCCCTTTGAGCTGGTACTTCATTTCTTTCGATCAAAAGGTGTTTCACCATGTCCTGTTGTGATCTGCCTTGTTGAAATAGTTGGCTGTGATCCAATCCAGTTTCCTCATTCTTCAGTGTCTTGTTAGACCAATGACACCCTTGCAACTCTCTATGCCAGGTAACTAGGATCCTCCAAAGAATCACTTGATTATACACTGATCATCTTGACCATCTTTCAGAACCAGCCACCAAATTTTCACCTCGGTGAATCACTGGTCCTTGACTCCTGGCATTGTCAATTCAGTGTTACCACCAGGAGAATATATCTTGGCTTTCCTGGGCTCTCTCCACTTTTTTCCTGCTCAAACTCTTCCATCTTTACCAGGCATCCCTTGTAAGCTGAAGCTACCTACATGTAGTTCCTGAAGATTCAGATCCACATATCTAAGGGAGCTCCTGAATGTCAGAAATTCAACCTTCAAGGTTAAACAATTTCATGTTATCCCATGAAGACAAGAGAGCTAAAGCCTTGGTTGCTATGGTAGAACATTTTCTCCCCAACACCCCCCATCTCATCTCTAAACCTCATTGAATAGCAAAATTGGGAACATGAGAGAGTTGCTCATTGAGAGGAGGTCACTTGGGAGAGAAAAATTCTATCACAGTAAACATGAAGGTCAAAGTTCTCTTGCAGAAATAAATGCTTTGAGTGGCTCTGTATAGGAATGGAAATTTCAAAGTTCACAACAAAAATAAGTAAGTGCAAAAGAATGTATGAATGCTGGGCCAGCAGTGTGGACACCATGGGAAGAATGTGAGAGAAGAGATCTCTGCCAAGGATGTGCCCCTTCAATGGCAATGGAAGTAAGTATGATCAAACAGAATGAGATGGAAGGAAAGAAGCAGGTAAAATGAGCTGAAACTTAGTGTCTAAGTGGAACACAGGTACAAGGTTCCAAGGATGCTTCTATAGATGCCCACGTCCAAAATCCCTATACTCTGCTAAAGTCTACAGAACAGTGGATAAGCTCAGAAGGGTGCCACAAGGAAAAGGTCACTTGGCAAAGGACACTTATGATAGTGGAGCATACATTTCAAAACCCAAGAAAAGCCATTTAAGAATATAATATGGACAAAAGACCTGGGAGCCATCTAGCCCCCAACTCAGATGCCAAGCGAAACACACTTTGGATGTCTGGGAATGAATAATCATCATACAAAGGCCTTTGTGATGTTGTCCAAAGGCGAGTGAGGCTTTCAGCCTTAAAAGTTTCAGAGTCATGAACACTATAAGGATACAAAGAAGACAACATTTGAAAGTTGATTTAAAACATTTAAAACTTTTGTGAATTGAAAAAGAAAACGAGTCTTTAACTTTCCCAATTTTACTTGGCCCCTAGGGTAGCCCCAATAGCAAATATTGACTGAAACAAAAATTAAAATTAAAAATTTATGAAATTAACAAAAAAACTGCAGATGGTTAAAAATGGAAACAGTTCTGCTTTCACATGCTCTGATTTATAAGCAGACAGCATTGAGCATTTTGAAGTTTATAAAGCTCAAAAGGGCACCGAAACTTCTGGAATATATTGTATTCGAACACACCCTTTTCCATCCTCACGGTGAGGTTCTCACAAAGGCATGAACCACTGCCAGCCCCATTTTACACACAGAAATCCAGAGGCTCAAGTTGGTTCTGAGACCTGCAAGGAATAATTTTGGAGTTGAGGCCACTACCTCCTGGGACCAAAATGAGATGTAAGCCGTGAAAAGCTTTAGGGAAGACACCTTCAGATCAGGACATGACATCTCTCAGCAGGCCTGCCAGGCAAGGTGCCTTTCAAAATAGCAAGGAATCTTCTCCACAGATGAGAGTATGGACAGACTGCAAACCAAAGGAAAACAAAAGCTGGGCCTGAAAGAAGATTCTCTCACAGCCCAGCATTCTGGGGGGTAATCAGAGACAGCACAGTAAGCCTGGGATGTGATGGAGCCGAGATTGTTTATCTCTGCCCAGAAGGGCCTCTAGTGATGTTTACAGAGCCTGCACAGAATGTTTTGATTGGGAATGTGCAGACCAGATGGGGAAGGGTTAAGGCAGAGTACAAAGGAAGACCTGAGCGGTGCAGGGGATGGAAGTGGATGAGAAATGTGGGACTTGGTGAGAGGCAAGCTCCATGTGGCTGCTCAAATATTAATCAACAATATATTTTAATGACATAAAACACCAGTGAGCTTCTGAAGGAACATGAAGGGCTTTGGGTACCTTGAATAATGGTATTGTCACTCGGAGTTTTTATGGTCTCATCTTTGGCAAGGGCCTCTACAAAACCCTAAGCAAATACTGAGGGTGCTGTGCTTACACTCTGAAACGTGAGCCAGGAGCAGGACCGCAGCTCTCTCTTGAAGGCAAAGTACCTGCCACGCTCAAAGTCACCCTCGCCACCATAGCATGCCTGCAAATGCCAGAGCTGCGTACAGTTTGCCATGGAGGGTCCTGCAGTGTGCCACACTCCCACACCCTTTAAGGCTCAGGGAACGTTGCAAAAGAGGGGACAAGAAAATTTTAAGAGCCAGGGGATCAGAGGGAGTTTGCTGTGGGATTATGTTTCCTAGTAATGTCTGAAACTATACCTATAAAATATCAACAGTATAACTGCCTAAATGTGAACTGAACAAGGAAGACATCAAAGAACATGTGAACATGGACATGGAAAAGACCATGATGCCTCAAGCCTACTCATAGAACTTCAGGCAAATGAAGAAAGCTGGGAGAGGGAGAGGTGGTCCTTCCCAGGGAAAGGAGCACTAATTGATTGTCCAGTTCCAAGTGGCCATCTCTGAAAACATACATACAAGAAGCATTATATGGACTCAAGAGGTTATACTTATGAACATATATGTGTATGAAAAATATATACATATATATGCATGTGATAACAATTGATGCAAAGAAGAGATCATGAGTTTGAAGGAGAGTGGTGAAGCTTATATGGGAAGGTTTCATGGGTGGAAGGAGAAGGAAAGAATTTGTTAAATTACAATCTCAAAAAACAATCCAATAAGGAGGAAAGGCTAGACACTGGGTGACATGGGAACAAAACAAAACCATTGGGATTCAGTTGTGAAAGCTGAGATGTGGCTGGATTTAAGTTCGTGATGGAAATTAAAGAGATGCACCAAGTGATAAGACACAAAAGCACATGCCCATATGGTGATTAGATACAAACTCACCCTAGAGATATATCCCTAATTTTAGATCTTCCTCATCATGGCTGCAAATTGAAGCTCAGAGAAAAACTACAAAGCCAGGGGTAAGAACTCAGTGACCAGTCCCATAGCCCCTGGAGGAGGCTCCACTCCCAGGTGCTCTAACATACCCAGGATCTTAGGATCAGGGCTGAAGAGAACACAACGTCTGTTCCAACACCACCAGGAGTAACTGGGACCAACAGGAACCAAGGATGCAGGAACCCTGCCTGACCAGTGGGATTGCAAGCTGGTACAACGACTCTGGAAATCAGTTTGGTGGTTCCTCAGAAAATTGGACATAGAATTACCTGAGGACCCAGCTATACCACTCCTGGGCATATACCCAGAAGATGCTCCAACATGTAATAAGGATACATGCTCCACTATGTTCATGGCAGCCCTATTTATAATAGCCAGAACCTGGAAAGAACCCAGATGTCCCTCAACAGAGGAATGGATACAGAAAACGTGGTACATTTATACAATGGAGTACTACTCAGCTACTAAAAATGATGAATTCATGAAATCCTTAGGCAATGGATAGAACTAGAAAATATCATCCTGAGTGAGGTAACCCAATCGCACAAGAAAACACATAGCATGCACTATGCATAGTATGCACTCACTGATAAGTGGATATTAGCTCAAAAGCTCCAAATAACCAGGATGCATTTCACAGACTATAAGAAGGAAGACCAAAGTGTGGGTGTTTCAGTCCTTCTGAGAAGGAGAACAAAATACTCACAGGAGCAAATATGAAGGTAAAGTGTAGAGCAGAGGCTAAAGGAAAGGCCACAAAGAGACTGTCCCTCCTGGGGATCCATCCCATATACAGTTACCAAACCCAGACACTGTTGTGTATGCTGAAAGGAGCCTGATATGGCTGTCTTCTGAAAGGTCCTGCCAGAGCCTTACAAATACAGAGGCATACATTAGCAGCCAATCATTGGACTGAGCGCAGGGTCCCTAATAGAGGAGTTAGAAAAGAGACTGAAGGAGCTGAAGGGGTTTGCATCCCCATGCGAAGAATAATAATATCAACCAACCAGACCCCCCCAGAACTCCCAGGGACTAAGCCATCAACAAAGGAGTGCCCACGGCTCCAGCTACATATATAGCAGAGGATGGCCTTGTCATTCACCAATGGAAGGAGAGGTCCTTGGTCCTATGAAGGCTTGATAGATGCCCTGGTGTAGGGGAATCAAGGACTGGGAGATGGGAGTAGATAGGTGGGTGGAGGAACACCCTCATAGAAGCAGGGGGAGGGATGAAGTGATAGGGTGTTTCCAGGAGGGAGGGAAACAGGGAAAGGGGATAACATTTGAGATGTAATAAAGGAAAATATAGAATGTAATAAGGAAAATATCCAATAAAAAAAGAAAACAAAATCAAAAATCTACAAAACTAAACATGCCTGTAATTCTAACACTTAGTGCAGAGGCTGGAGAATCACAAGACTGAAGCCTGCTCCATTACCTAGAAGACTGTCTCAAAAGACGGAACAAGAGGAGGAGAAAGTGGTTGAAGAGGATAATGGAGTAGTAAGGGGTGGAAAAGGAGGAGAGAAGAAGGAAGAGACAGTCCGTTGTATTTATACATTTCTTTTTTATTTTGTGTGTATGAATTTTTTGCCTACATGTGTATCTGTGCAAAACATGTACTCCTGGTGCCCTTGGAAACTAGAAGGTGGTTTTAGATCCCCTGCAACTGGAGTTTTAAATGGGTAAGCTGTTGTGTGTACACTGGAAACCAAAGCCAGGTCTTCTGCAAGAACAGTATGTTCTCTGAACCAGGACCCACCTCTCTGATCTCCTATTTATACAACTCTTCACATTTTGAGAAGGTCTGGAGTTCCTATCTCTTTGGAGTAAATTGCAATACCTCCAGCTCTGGGCTACTTTTCCCAGAAGGACATGCAGCTCTGGGTTTAGGGAAAACTTGGCTTATTCTTTACACAATCTTGGGACTTCTCCTCTTATTTTACACCAATAATAAAAGAATGAAACTGCAATTTAATGGGGCCTTTGGGAAGTTATCCACAGGGAAATGGAAAGAAACAAAATCTAGAGACTGCCTGTGATAGTTGCTGGCTCCTGAAGGAAGTAGGAGCACCACTGAAGGCCATGAGAAGAAAAAAAGGGATGCCAGCCACTGCACAACTGGCATGTTCAGAACACCCTTAAAACTTAACCTTCGGTTAACCTTTAATCCCGTTGTCTTCTAAGAAGAAAGAGATTTAGAAGTACAAGTTCACTCAGGGTCAGTTGGTCCTCGGTTGTCATAGTAACACAGGGATTCCCACTCTCCAGAGGCCCAATCTAAGTCCTATAGAACTACCTTATAAGACTACGGTCAGGTCAGAAGAATAAGAGGAAGTGAGCACAGGACACCTGAAGGCCGTATACATGTCCCTGTAGCGGAGCACAAAGTGAGTGGGAGTCACACGTAGGGAGGGTATGCCTGGCTAGGACAAGTGGTTCAAAGAGGTCCTGTGAACTCTTGTTGCAAAGGGCTATTGCTTTGGGCTGCAAGAAGAGTGGGAAGTAAAGGGTTTGGGCTCTGATTATGCATCATGTCTCCCCCTTTTCCTGGCATTCAAGCAGAAAATGGGACTATTAGGAATAACATCTGCCTAATTCACAAGATTTTAAAAGTCGGGATGAATAAACAAAATTGCTTTCAGTGTGGTCAGTGTTACAGTTTTTTTTCTCTCTTATGGAAATATAGGGTTATTCTTCATATGACCCCATGTTCTTGTCTCCTCAAAGTACCTGGACAGTTTGCACATTAGTGAGAGACTAAAAGAGCCATAAAGCAGCTGGTAAGATTACACACAAATCCTGAGTGATATAAGTCAGGTACCCCACCTCAAATACAAGCAAACTGAAGCTACACAGCTGAGAGGGAGGGTTCCCAGTCCAAGCTCATCAGTGTATCCTTGATGCTTCTTCATGGGATTTGTGACTGGTATTTCAGGAAATTAAGGGCTAGGCTGACGACAAGGAAGCCCTTGGGCCTCTCAGACTCTGAGCTTGAAGACTGCATTTCTGGAAGCTTGAAATAAATCAGATTGAACCCAAACTCCCTTTGTTTAGAAAAATGAAATGCTTTACCCACTTTCCCAACAGGAAATCAGATTTCCGCCCTTGTTACCACTTTATCATTTCCTCTCTGCTGTTATCAAGATCACAGCTTCAGAGATGTTAAATGTTTGTCACATTAATATTATTGTCCCCATTTTTCACATACAGGAAGCTGACTGATGTTCACTGAAATCATGGTATGAAAATAGTGCTGTTTGTACAGCTGCATGGACAGGGCTTTGTGTCCAGAGTCCCCAAAGTGTCTCTGATGGCTGTGGGTGTGGTCTCCAGAGTTTTGGAGATAATGACAGAGCAGGGGATGGATGGTCCTTAATGATGTGGGACATGCAAGCACTTGCATGTACATATATCCCAAACATGCCATCTGCCTGGTTACCTCCTTTCCCTTTTTTGATGGCATCAACATCTCTCTCCTGAATGCTTTGATCCTTTCTTTCATACTGGTAGCCATGACTCCAGTCAGACCTTTTCAAAGCTCCTCCCATATCTTCCTAATAACTTCTACAGTGATTTTTTTAAGCTGTAAAATAGTCATATATTCTCCCTGCTCAGAGTCCTTCAATAGCTCCCTATTGTCCTTCAGATAAATCCTAGACTCAATCTGAAGACTCAAGAGAACTGTTCTTGATGTCTGCTCATCTTTGTCTGTAGCCTCATCTATCACCTCAGCTGGCCAGCTAAGCTTTAATCTCCTCTGAAGACTCAGTTCCAGTGCTCTGATTCTGTCATGCTCCCTCTAGCCACTGCTGTGGACCTTCCTTCCAACCTCTGAGATGGCAGGTTAACCCAAGCTACAAATTCTTTGATCCTTGATCTAGAAGCCTCTGTGCCTTCTCTTGTTCAGTCTGGCATGGAAATGTGGCCTTTGTGACTTGTGAACCCAGGGGTCATAAAGGGCCGCTTGTTAAGAACCTGCTAGATGTTCCCTTCTCTCCTCTCTTCCCCGGAGCCTGAGCTCAGTAAACGAGTCAGGTAAACATCTTGCCTGCCCTAACAGAGAAAAAAGAAGGAACATATGGAGAATCTTCTATTTATAGAAGAAATAACTCTCTTTACTTTCTCAACCAAGACACTAGGCACGTGCTAGAAGCTTCATTGAACCCACCAGACCAGATTTGTTTGCACCTAACCTCACTTGGCACCACATGGAACAGAAGAGTTATCCAGCTGTGCCTCAGCCCTCCTAACCCAAGAATTGTGAAATCAGACAAAAATAATTGTTTAAATCCACTTAGTTTGAAAGCAGGTAACTATATATTAAAATATATTAAATATTTAGTTCCTAAATATTTCCTTTCCCTCCAGTTCATGCTTCTACTGTGTTCCTCTAGAAACTACCCCTCTCTCATTAGAATGATCTCAGATACTACTTTCTCTTGCTTGCAACATCGTGAGGTCCACAGGGTCTGGATCCCTTGTGACTTTACCCCCAGCCTTCTCATTATGAAAGAGTAAATAAAAAACATGGAGGGAATCACCTAAAACAAGAAAGAGATTTATAATTTATGGTAAGAGGTTAGTTGTGACCTCCTATGGTTTGAATATAACAAGTCTTCCCAAATACCCACCTCCCCTATTACTATTTTGGGATTCTCTGCAAAATTTACCTGGTGGAGGCTAGCTATGGAAAGCAGGCCTTGGTGAAGCATCCTCAGGGTGGTGCCTTTACTGCCTTTGCTTAGTAGCTTCCATGAGGACAGCAGCTGTAGGTCCTCACCACCACAAAGTTCTCCCTTACCACAGCCCAGAAACAGTAGTGCTAATCATCATGGATTGACATCTCTGAAGCAAAGCTGTGGTCTTAAATCAATTCTCCCTTCTTTAAGATGTATTTCTCAGGCATTTGTCAAAGCAATGAAGAGGCTGAACAGGACATAAGCCAAAAAATAAGACCCAAGTTCTCAAAGTCTCATCACATGAGGCAGAGTTGAGCAACTACTGAGACTGTGAATGAAGATGTCTACATTACATTTCTCCTTAAGGTTAAGAGTAGTGATTATTTTCAGAAATCGTGATAAGTGACTATGACATCATTAAACTCTCTTTCACACCTCAGTATACATAAACATCACCTAACGATGGGATAAGACTATTGCTAACTACCTCTGTTGCTACTTGTATCTACCTAGACATCAGGTCTAGATAATGTAGTCATATGCATTCCTTTATTCTTTTACTCAAGCATTTATGAAGTGTCTCCTGTGCACCAGATGCTCCACCAGTGGCTAGAGATATAGTGAAAAACCCACAAGGTTTAGGGCAGATGGGGAACCAATCAGAACCAACACAGTGTTAATCAAGGAAGACTGTCCCTTGCAGGGGACTTGAGCTATAAGGAAGGAAGTATCTACATCAATCCTTTGCCCCAGGTCTCCAAGGATGACACTGCTCATAGCTGATAATTATTAAATTAAAAGAATCAGGGGACTGGGGACAAAAACTAAAACAGAACCATGGTTTGGTGTGGGAGCGAACAGAACACTTCTAAGAGAGGTAGACAGATGCAAAGTCCTCCTGGGTATAGGGCCAGCAGGGTCAAGGAAGGTGAAACTGCTGAGGAGAAGGGGAGCTAGTTTTAAGCTGGTGGCAAGACCTAGAGTCAAATGCTTAATTAAGAAAGCAGACGTTTTAGGTTCACACAAATAAGCAAGCAGAATCCCCTCGGCCCCTCCCGATCACTGCCGAGTAATTGCTTTAAAGCTGTGGTTTTCTCTGCTTGGATGATTCTTAAATACATGTTGATAAAAGGAATGAAGACACAGGGGAGTGGAGATCAGGCTGTGCCTTCACTACCTCACCATGAGTTGTCTGTGACTCCACATGACCTGAGCAGGTCAATGTCTACTTGCTTCTCTTGGCCTTCTCATCAAACCAGAGTGCCTGAGGATGAGACTGGGGCTCAGGGTGGGTATCCAATCAGATGGGGCCTAAATCTCCTCTGGTCTTGGGATCATAAGGTCCAGTTCTAAACTGTCATTCAGAACCAGATCTATGGCAGGTCAAATATCAATGCCACCATTTATTCATTACCCATGTGATTGGACTTGAGTGTAGGAAGAAAATGATACTTGATCTCTTTTTTCCATACATTAAAAGTGAAATTTTATGGTTAGAGATGTAGCTCAATGGTAGATAACTTACATAGCGTTCACAAAGCCTGGGCTTTGATCCATAGCACTACCAAATAAAATTAAAAGACTTTAGTAATACCCCTGATTCTATGAGTGATAAGGTAAAGAAGAGTCAAGCATTAGGACACATAAGAGTTCATTGTGTTTCTTCATAGACTCTACTGATGCCTACTATAGGCACTTAGCCCACTATGAACAGTTCTGCAAAGTGTTAGCACACTGAGAGACACCAAGTACAACTGCAGCCTAGTCCTCCTCCCTGGAGTCCTTACTTTAGCTAATCTTACTTTTCCTAAAATCCTTTGCATTCACAGCTAATTCTTCTACTATTGTCACACCCAGCAGGGTGTAACATACTTACCTGTCTGTCTTTCCACCACTTCACTATTCCCCCAGGGTGGATCCCTGGGAGAAGAGACAGCAAGCCTATTTCTTAAATTGCTAGATCTTGCAGGATGCTGCCTGGCACACTGAAGACAACTTCATGACTATTTTTTTAAATCCATTTTTGAGTCATTTTAGCCATGCCCCTATATGACCACTGGCTAGCTGCATGACCCTGCATGCATCTTTCTGGTTTTACCTGTAAATTGGACTCACAAGTATGTTCCCTATTTATTCATCACAGGATACTGGGTAACTAGGACCCCTATTGCCTAATATACCAAACACCAAGAAAGACAAGATACTTCAAAAAAAACCTCATATAGCATACAATATGAAAATTATGATTAATAATACATGTCATATCCAAAACTTTTACCAAAATGCATATTTCAAGTATCCTTGCTATTAGTGTGAATTACACATTGTACAATTGTATAATTGTATAAGACAATAACTAGGTTAACTTGCCTGACTATAAAATCATCTCACCTTCTATATGTATGTTAAAACATTAGGTTGTATGCCTTAAATATAAATAATAATTGGTATTCTGAAAATGTTAAAAAAAAAAAACAGGTTCAATGTTTTCAATCTCTTGGAACTTTTATTTTTACAGCTATTTCAAGAGTTCATTCAGACTCATTTGGCCCACACATATACATTTCTAAGGAAAATGTCAACAAACAGGAAGGTCTAAAATGAATTAAACTGATTACTATGCTTCTACGTCTTCACCATAGAGCTGAAAATCATTGAGCAGGTATTTTTCTAAACAATGACATGCCACATTGTTGACACAAAATTTTCCTGTAAAAATGCTTAAAAGAACTGAAAGATGTGTTTGTTAGATCCTGACTGGTCTTTGAATTGTTCAATTTGTCCTATTCACCAACCCTTCTCTACTATCATTTGCCTGTTGGGACGTAAAGTAACCATGGTTATTTCTAGGAAACTTTCAAGTTCTGACATGGATTCATGGAAAGACAAGGTCAAGTTTATTCCAGTGCTGTATGACCAATGGCAACTATCAGATGGTAACCCAGCCTAGATTTGAGCTACTAAGTGAAAATGTGCACCTTGAAAATGGAGAATTCTACTGTCGTCCCACCTGGAGGACAAGCAGAGATTCTTCTCTCTCCTGCCATCTTTTACTCCTATCTGACCTTCAGCTGATGGGGTGGAGTTCACTTAAATGGTACAGGGCCAACTGTTGTAACCAGCCCACCCATCCAGTACCAATCTTGTCCAGAAAGTCCTAGAATACTATTTACCCAAATGACACCTATCAGGCCGAGGGTCAAAGTGATCTTCACTCCCTCAGGGCTCAGTATCAGAGTTATGTGAAATTAATGATTCTTGGCTTTTTCTGTGCTAAATGCTCCCTAAAATGTATTCTGTTAAAGTATAGACCTCACAGACTTTGTATCTTATCTTTAGTTCCTTCTCCCTCAGAAGCTCATTACTCTCTCTCTCTCTCTCTCTCTCTCTCTCTCTCTCTCTCTCTCTCTCTCTCTCTCTCCCTCTCTCTCTCTGTGCGTGTGTGTGTGTGTGTGTGTGTGTGTGTGTGTGTGTGTGTTATTTGTATTTCCTTTTTAAGCTACTCAGTCTGATAAATTAGGGCTATTAAAAGATAGTTTGTTATTCTCTCTCAGGTTTCTATTCTTTTTTTTTTTCAATTAGGTATTTTTTTATTTACATTTCAAATGTTAACCCCTTTCCTGGTTTCCCCTCAGAAAATTCCCTATCTCCTCCCCCCTCCCCCTACTCACCAACCCACCTACTTCTGCTTCCTGGCCCTGGTACTCCACTATACTGGGGCATAGAGCCTTCACAAGACCAAGGGCCTCTCCTCCCATTGATGACCAACAAGGCCATCCTCCGCTACATATGCAGCTGGAGCCATGAGTCCCACCATATGTACTCTTTGGTTGGTGGTTTAGTCCCTGGGAGCTCTGAGGGTACTCTTTAGTTCATATTGTTATTCGTCCTAAGGGGCTGCAAAGCCCTTCAGCTCCTTGGGTCCTTTCTCTAGCTATAAAATACTCATAAATATATGGATGCATGGACTGTAAGTGGATTTACTTTAGCCAGTGAAAATTTCATTTTCTCTAATACACATTTTTAAAGTATCCTGCTGAAATTCTACACAGTACCTTTCCATGATCTTCTTGCCATCTCTCCCATTTTTATCTGATAAAAGCAAATCCATCATGAATGTGCTTTCTGTTTTGTTCTCTGCACCATAAATAGCAACCCAGGAAAGGGAACAACTCCCATAGCACAGCAGTGTCAAGTTTAACCAATTTGGAGATTTGTTGTTAAGCCTTCTTGGGATGGGAGCCAAGAGTACCTGCATGCCTGTCAATGATCTCATGGTCTCTCCTGAGTTTGGACAAAGACACTCAAAGTCTAAGAGAAGAGAAAGTTGCATATGATTTCAGCACTCCTTGTTGGGTAGTGAGTGAACTGGGATGGTTGTTGCACAATGATGGCTTTCTTGGATACATTGCACATTATACCTCTGGCCCCAGTTAAATTACTGAGGAAGACCTCTTTTACTCTTGAAATGCTCTGGTTTGTATGATAAATGGTGTAGGTACTTCAGGGGTAGCCTGAGAGACAAAGTACTCCATATTGCCTTTCAAATCCTCATTCCTCACAAGATGTTCATCTGGATAGCTGAGCTTTCTTTCCCATCCATCCACTACTCATCCTAGTCAGAGGCAACATTTACAAAGTGGAATAAAAGGGGGGCAAGAAGAGGAAAGGACAAAGATGGCCTCATTGAAAAGAATATTTTTAGAAACATGTGATTACACCATGGGGAAGGCATTCAACAAGAGGACATTCATGGATGTATGAATGTAGGTATGTATGAATGAATAGATTAAAACAGACAGAGAGGGAAAGAGAGGGGGAAAGAGCAAGAAGAAGGAGACAGGGTGAAGGAGGAGGAGGAAAAGGAGAAGGAGAAATCACTAATGGATAAACATCTCCTATAGATTCTGCTTTTCTAGGAGCCATACTACCATGTTTATTGAGGACTAGGACTGTAAAGGTAAATGTGTCCATTGGTTTTGATATTCCTGAACTCCTATTTCTAACTGAATCAGTGTTCCATATGCTAATGACTCTTTCTTCCAGTTTTAAGAAAAACACCAAGTATTCCCAGATTGATCTGGGGATCCAGCCTCTCCTCCTAGCTTTGAGTGCAGGCATCTGCCTTCATATCTTTAAATGAACTGGCTGGAGGACTTCAAAGCCAATGCTCTTGATTGCTTCCTTTACGCCCAGATTCTCTGTGGCCAACAACTGATTTACATCTGTGGAGCTTCAAGAAAGAATGAGTGTTTTAAAAGCCAATGTGCTTTTCACCAGGTGCAAAGTCTGATGGCCTGAGGTATTCTCCCACCTTCACAAGTGGCATGGAGCATGTTCCAGAACACACACACACACACACACACACACACACACACACACACACACGTACACATAAACGGGGAGGAAGAGATTGATGGGGATGGTGTGGATGAATAGATGATAGATAGATAGATAGATAGATAGATAGATAGATAGATAGATAGATAGATAGATAGATAGATAGATGATAGATAGTGTAATGGTTTGAATATACTTGGTCCAGGGAGTGGCACTTTTAAGAGGAGGTATAACCTTTTAGAAGTGTGTCACTCTGGAGGTGGGCTTTAAGAGCTCCTTCCTAGCTGACTGAAAACAGTCTGCTTCTGGTTTCTTTTGGATGAAGATGTAAAACTGTTAGCTCCTCCAATACCATGTCTGCCTGCATGCTGCTATGCTTCCTGCCATGATGATAATGGACTGAAGCTCTGAACCTGTAAGCCAGCCCCAATTAAATGTTGTCCTTTACAAGAGTTGTCTTGGTAATGGTGTCTGTTCACAGAGGGAAAACCCAAACTAATATAGATAGATAGATAGATAGATAGATAGATAGATAGATAGATAGATAGATAGAGTGTAATAACATAAGGATTTGAAAAAAGAAAATCACTCAAGCCTATTATCAAATAAAAGAATATTAAAACAATTCATATAAGATTTTCTTAAAGGCCATAAGAATAGTTATACTCAGACTTTGAATTTAGTAAAAGAAACTCTAAATATCAATGCAGCATATCTACCAATAACATTTGGAAAACTTTTGATTGTAAAATTCTGCTCAGGGATTTTATCATAGAGATGATGAGTTTCAAAATATACAAACTATATAATTGATGATGCTTATGAAATATTATTTAAATTTTATAAAATATAAGAATAACCAAAATATATAACAGAGAAAGATAAATGATATATATGTATATATACATATATGTCTGCAGAGAATTCTAATATATGCATATATTTATGTATATATTTGTATAGAGAGAGATCAGGTATGTATGTACATATATTTATTGTTTTTTACTTACATATTCTAAGATATATTAGAATTCTCTACAGACAATTAAGTTGTGGTTTTAATAGCAGATAAGTTACAGTAAAAAATTATCAGAAGCAAATGCCTGGGGGTCACCTCAGGATGTTGGGATTATGGCTAACTCTTCTCTTCATTCCTTGCCTATTCCTGTATTTTGAACGTAACTGTGAAGAACAGAAGGAAGGAAGAAGGGAATGGAGAAGGAGGAAAGGAAAAAACAGCTATGGCAAGATGAAGCTTCCTCTCTACCAAGCTCTCTGGTGGATGAGATACTAGTCCAGAAGGACCAGGGGGTTTGGTGATGGGTAATTTTGACTTGCTCAGTGGCATTCAGTGTGGGATTTTGCTCTGGTCCTAACTTCCCTGGTCTTCAGTGTTCTTTGTAGGATGGAGATGAAAATTGCTGGGCTGGCTTGCACACTGGGTTGCTGTGGCGATGAGAAGGGATGGTGCATGGGAAAGCACTCATCAAACCGCAAAGTGCTTGACAAGTCCTGGAGAGTGTAATTATTACATTCGTTAGTGTGATCATTCTCTCTTGCTCCATTATCCTCTGCTGGAGAGCTGCTTGTCGGGCGCTGAAGTGCACTCAGGGTTTCTACATATACAAAGAGAAGTACGTGAGGCTGTCCAGACCTGTTTCAATAGATCTGGCGTCGAGATATAACTGAGTGGATACCAAAGTACCCAATGGGCACAGGAGGGAGGTGTATGTAGTTATAAGAGAATATCATTGACAATGGGCAATCCAGGATAGAATGTAACTTGTCCACGGTGAGTTGTGTGACAATAGAGTGCCACCTGCCTGAATCCCTTTCATTCACCTGTGAATAGAGAGTCACTCCAGTCCTAAGTCTGGTGGAGTCATTAGACAGAATATAACTTACGTGTTATGCCTTATGGCTACCAACACACTAGCATGAACAATGCCATGTGATATCGGCCATGATATACAAACCGTAAACCCTACAGAACACAGGTCCTCTCCAAGCTCACATACAATATAGGAAATATAGGTTGTGTGAGAGATATTCTGACTCACTTTTCAACTATCTCAGTTTGCTCTTATATAAGTGAATGTTCATGAGTAGATGATGATGATGATGATGATGATGATGATGATGATGATGATGATGATGATGATGATATTTTTGAACAGTGTCTCTCTTCATAGCCCTGGCTGCTTTTGAACTCATTACATAGACTAGGCTGGTCTTCATTTCACAGATCCACCTGTCTCTGTCTCCCAAGTTCCAAGGGTTTAAAGACACCTTTGAACATGAAACCCTATTTTATGGATCCCCAGTATCCTTAAAACAAGCATCATACATGTTGACCTAAGGTAAAGCTCACTGCAAATGGTGGCTTGCTCTTAACCTCATCTCTCTGCTACAGAACTCTTGAGCCTTTTCACCATTTACATTTTTGCAAACCACATATCAGTCTTACTCATCTATGTGTGCTACTGCCAACAAGCCTCACTGTCACATTCCCTTTATTTTCACGAATTAATTTTATTAGTTTACCTACCCCCATCTCTCCTTCTATTCTTTTATCTATTCATCTATTCATACACTCATTCTCATTTGGTAGGTATGGAAATTGAGGATTAAGAAGATGAGCTGTCTTGCCTTAGGTCAAGGAGAGCGTAGACTCTAGGTTGTAAATATTTAGGTTCAGAGTCTTCTAGTGTAGCTCTAAGTGTAAGTAAGAGAGGAGAAGGGACAGAACCCTGTGAAGATAAGTAGAGCAGGCAAGCACAGGAGATAGGTTAGCCTGAGACTCTGTTCGTCCCTATGCACATCCCCCATCTTCTAACAACACACTGATCAAAATAGCTCTTTTTCTTTCATGAACTCTGTATACACACCTCCCTACAAACAATGTAGACAGCCAACTGAGCTCTCTCTTGGCCCCTCTTCGGCATCAGACTATACATACTGCAGTCTTTGAACAATAAGATATTTTCATCCACCCATAATAACAAGCAAAATTTAGAGAATTTCTACTCAATCATATTCCCAATGCATCAAATTTGAAGAAAAGAAGAGCTGATCTGGTCTGAACTGATATTGGTGAATTTAGTCAAACAAACTTTGTCCTTCAAGCAAAGTCTTAGGAAGAATTCCCTATGTACTGTTGAATGCCTGTGCATAATCATGAATGTAAATTAGTAAAATCAGATGCACTGTGGGAAGACACATATTAGGAAAAATGGATATGTAACATGATTTATCAATCAAAATAGAGAACCCACCATACTACAGCCCTTAGTAACCAGCCTTTCCTCTGAGGTGCCATAGAAAGAGACTCCAGGCTATGGGCCTCTCACCTGTGTGGCCCACAGTCACTCTTGACAATATGTCTACCTCTTGTGCTATGGCTTTCCTCTAAATAAAGTTACCCTGCTAATTTTACAGATTTGTGTGAGCCCTTACTTTAATTTTTAGGATAAGAGGCCAAGAACCAGAAAAAAAAAAGCTGGCTCAGACCAACCCCAATCACCATCACTACAGAGACATCAGAGAGTCCTACAGAACTGAAGAGTTAGGTGAGAAGAAAGGAGTGTGAGCTTTACTGATCTCATGGATCAAGGCTGAGGCTGGTACCAGTGTTTCTAACTCTCCTGTACTGGGATACCAGTCAGACAGTAAACTTTGGCACCAATGAGAACTATGCTTTGCCCAAGGATGCAAGGTTTACTAGTTCCTAGCCTCCACTAAACCTCATTTTGCAGAAATTGTGATTATGATGTTTAATTTTTATTGAGAAGTAAATTGGATCAAAGAATGTCCAGGGGATTAGTGAAGCCTGCCTCAGAATGTGTCTGTGACAAAGAACCGGAGTCAATCTAGTTGTCTATCCACAGATGAATGGATAATAAAACTTTGATTCTCTGAATATGAATACTATTCAGCTCTAAAGAAAACTGAAGTTTAAAAATTGTAGACAAATAGATAGACTTAGTATGTGTCACATTAAGTGAGATCACACTCAGAATGAAAGAAAGAATTCTCATCTGGAGGATCTAGCCTATAGTATACATATATGTACAAACAAATAGATCTGTGGAAACAGTATAGCTTGAAGAAAAAGAACAAAGAAGGCTAAATATGGGGGAATGTAGAAGAACTGAATGCAGGCAATGGACACACCCACACACCCACTCACACGTGAATGCACAAATGTATACGTGTGGGGGTGAACTAATATTTCTTTTTGTTCTTCTAGACATTATTATGCCATGGAATTTTTGTTTCTGGTGGTACATAAGCACATAAAACATGTTCAATACTAAACATCTAAAAGTTAGTGTAATGCCTCACAGCCCCTCTTGGAATACCAATTCTAACTCTATGTAAGTTCATTAAGTTGTATAGACTTATGTCTGGTTAATTTTGCTGTGTGATGTTTTTATTTATTTGCAAGGGTTTTTTAATAATAAAATTTTGTGTGGGTTTCCATTATTTGATTATTTATTTATTAACTTAGTTATTTTTGGAAAAGAAATTCCCAGGGGACTCGTGAAGTCTGATGAAGTTTCTAGAGATAACTAGACTAATCATCAACAGGTTGTTGGTTCCTTGGCAGATTTATAACAAAATAGCTATTGGTGGGAGGTGAGGCCTATTCAAGGAGGCAAGCCACTGAAGGCCATCATTAGAGGTTTTATGCTAGCCTTGGTAGCTTCCTGCATTTCCTTTTCTTCTGCTTCCTACCTGCCAAGGAGTTCGACCTCTGCTATAGTGCTCTGCTCATGCTCACGAAGGCAGAGGAACCAGGGGCTAACCTTCTGAAACTCTGAGACAGAATAAAGAAAGCCTCCGCGTAAGTTGCATCCGCCAAGTGCTTCTGTCAGAAAAACAAGAAAGCTGACTATCGCAGTGATAATGATACCCCTGTGTCCAAGAGCTAGGAGAAAGCAAAGGGCCAGTGTGTGTATAAAGGGCTTGATGATGCTCCTGGCCAGTGGGTGCTAAACCTTTTCCTCCCAACCTGACATGGTCTGAACGAAAAGTTTGAGAGAGAGGACATGAGTGAAGTCTGAGGAGAGAAAAGCATGAATGGGAAGCAACATTAGAATGGCTATTAATACTAATAATGCAGCAGCAGCAGCAGCAGCAACAGAAAAAAAAATAAAGAAAAAAAAAACCACCTGTCCTGATCACAAGCACTTAAGCTTCCTATCACATTAGGAACTCTCCTTCATCTGTTAACTGATGCTACATCAGCAGCCTCCCTTTGCAGTAAGCCTTGCGTACATTTTCCTTTGCCCTTCATTCATTAACAAAAAAATAAAGTATTCCTCATTAAAATTTGTCCTGCCCTTCAAAGGGCACTGGGTCCAAGGATTTTAGCTAAGGACACATGGAGCAGGAAAGCTTGACTAATTACTGTACTAATTACTTGAAGCATCTTCCATTTGACAATATAATCATGCCAAGCGAGGTGAAATATCTCAATTGCTTAGGAAAAATGGAGCAAGACCCCACCCTGCCTTTTCTGTTTTGGTTCTGCAGGCTGTACTATAAACCTGTTTCTCAAACCATAAGGCCCTTAACAAAAAAAAAAAAAAAAAAAAAAAAAAATGAGCCACACCCATGTGGTACCCTGACAGGCCCTGTGTTAGCTTTAGTTTTTCTTCTGAGGACAGTTATGTAGGTGAAGCAATGAGGTTTGCTCAGAGGAGATGGAATATTCATGTCTCCACTTGAGCTTTGTATTATCCTTGGGTAAAGTTCAATTCTCATTGAGGTATGACTTCCAGCAGGATCTTTAAGAATGTTCTAGAAGGATCTGTGATGTGAAAGCAAATACTCATTCTTTCTTGTGGTCAGGGCTGGAGCATAGCACATTTGGAATGAAAGTCATTTCTGAGATGCCTAAGATTCAACAGATTACAGGATGCAGAAGGGAAGATGCATTTTTAAAAAATAAAAGTCAAATGTAAGAGGGACAAAGGGATGGAATCTTCACATCAAGCTATCAAAAAGCCTTACAAGAAAATGCCCCTGACTTTCTCCTGATTTTGGTAGAATCACACAGGGGAAAATATCTGGTCTGAGGAGTGAACTGAGTTTGTGCTTAGTGAAGGTCAAGGACCACATGGGCATCATCTGGTGGTGCTTTATGAGATTTGCAGACTTCTGCTCTCCCTAAACAGTAGAAAAATTCTAGAATGATCTCCCATGTACTCATGTGCACAGTCAAGTTTAGGAGCTCTCAAATATCCTATATCCATGATAAACTTCCTTTGTACCTTTAGAATCTCAAGGTGCAAATCACAGGACTACTGGCAGGTTCACCTTCTGCTTCAAAATACTCACCACCATTTTCTTAACTAGCCCAGTACCCAATATGCTGGCAAACATATTTCTGCAGAAGCATCTATCAGATCAAGTCACAGGCAGAGGTAGCAAATATGTGCAATATCTTATTGATTGGTGATTCAATAAATAATCATTAGACACCAGTTAGACAGAATTATATTATGGGTTCAAGACCATCCTAGGCTTTATAGTGAGACCTAACAAAAAAAGAATGAAAGAAAGAAGGGAGAATAGAGAGGAAGGAGAGAAGGAGGGAAGGGAATGAATCTGAAGGAGAAATATCATCAATTAGTGATGTACAGCACACAGATGTGCCCAGTTGTATTCTAATAAATTTAGGGGACAATTTGGCAACTAGGGTCTTACAGTGGAAGCCTAGGAAATCAACTGATCTGGATTTTTTTTTTTTTTTTT